>NC_089503.1:30642104-30809604 GCF_036850995.1 Saccopteryx leptura | reverse complement strand
AATTTAAAAAAGGAAAATTAATTTGTTTGTTTTTATTTGAAATAATCATTTTACTTTTTCTTTTGAGTAGTAAATGTGTTTTTAAATAACAAAGGGTTCTTTTAATCTAGTCTTGCTTCCATCTGTAAATAATATAAAGTAAAACAATGTAGTCGATCACCATCATCATGCGGGAATGGGATGGTTGGCCAAAGAAACTAAGGAAAAGAAATGTTTTAAGGAAGAGCAAATAATTTGTCAACAAATCCTACAAACATGATAATTATTTGAGGTTATAATCCCAAATTTAGCATGTAGGCTCAAATCCTGTGAATCTTTACCATAAAATATATAAATAATTTTGCTACATTTCAAAGTTTCATAAGTTACTAATGTAAATATATATTAATTCAAGCCTTGTGGTTATGTAACATACACCTAAAAATAAGTTAATTTTCTTGTTATGGAAATATTATAATTATAATATTTATTTTTTACTTTTTTAAGCAAACATTTTTATTTTAGAATAGATTTAAGTTTTTCAGAAAATTGTTTTTGAGAGAGAGAGTGACAGGAAGGGAGAGAGAGAGAGAGAGAGAGAGAGAGAGAGAGAGGGAGGGAGAGATGAGAAGCATTAACTGGTAGTTGCTTCACTTTAGTTGTTCATTGATTGCTTCTCATACATGACTTGACTGGCGATCAGACCTTGGGCTGAAGAAGTACCAGCGACCCCTTGCTGAAGCCAGCTACCTTGGGCTTTCAAGCCAGTGACCTTTGGGATCGCGTCAAAGAGCCCATGCTCAAGCCACAGACCCCACGGTCAAGCCAACGAGCCCCACTCAAGCCTGTGACTTCGGGTTTAGCACTGGCGATCTCAGCATTCTGACTCAACACTCTATGCCAGGGGTCCCCAAACTTTTTACACAGGGGGCCAGTTCACTGTCCCTCAGACCGTTGGAGGGCTGGACTATAAAAAAAAACTATGAATAAATCCCTATGCACACTGCACATATCTTATTTTAAAGTAAAAAAACAAACAAACAAACAAAAAAAAAACGGGAACAAATACAATATTTAAAATAAAGACCAAGTAAATTTAAATCAACAAACTGACCAGTATTTCAATAGGAACTAGGCTCCTCTCACTGACCACCAATGAAAGAGGTCCCCTTCCAGAAGTGCGGTGGGGGCCGGATAGATGGCCTCAGGGGGCCGCATGTGGCCCGTGGGCCGTAGTTTGGGGACCCCTGCTCTATGCACTGCACCACCACCAGTCAGACTAGTTTTACAGAAATCTTGTTAAGCTAGTTCCCATATGCTCCAAATTCAGTTTCCTCTATCATTAAATTACATTTTCCATTAATGTGCAATCTTTGTCACAAATAGCAAGCATTAATATATTATCATTAACTTAAGTCCATACTTTATTCATATGTCCTTAGTTTTGCCTATTCCAGGATCCCATCCAGGGTATTACATATTTAGGCATCATATCTCCTTAAGGCTTCTCTTAGCTGTGACAGTTTCTCAGACTTCTTTTGTTTTTGTTGATCTTAAAAGTTTTTGAGGGTACTGGTCAGGCATTTTTGTAGAATGTCTCTCAGTTGAAAATGATTCACAGACTTCATGTTCTTCAATTGCTCTCCTGATTAGATCAGTGTTATGGGTTTGGGGGAGAAAGAAGAGAGGTGTAAAGTGCTATTCTCATCCCATCATATCAAGGGGACACACATGGCTCATCACTACCAACATCAGTTTTGATCGCCGGCCGAGGGAGTCTGCGTCAGGGGTTCCCACAGTCAAGTTACCCTTCCTCAGTAGCACAGTCTACCATAAAGGAGTGGAGAGTTATGCTCTATATCCTTGAGGAAAAAATATCTACATAAATTATTTGGAATTGTTCTGCACAGATTTATCTATTCTACCTCATTTATTTCTTAATTTGGTCATTTTTAATCATTATAAATTCATGGATATTTATTTTATACCTTACATTATAGTCTAAAACAACTTTATTTTGTTGTTCAAATTATTCCAGCTTTGGCTACTGGGAGTTCTTTCAGTTAGCTCCTATGTCTCTTTGACACAATTGTGCTTTTTAGGCAGTTTCTTAAATTAGGCACTATAAAACCCTCCAAGCTTATCTCATCTATTCCTGCCCTAGTCCTAAAACCTGCCAATTCTCCAAAGATCCCTGATTTCTTTTATTGAATAATGGAATTAGAAACCAAAATCTGAACACTAAAAGGTATTATTACATTTAGGCGGTCTCAGCTGACAGAGCAAGGAAATGTACATGCATTTACTAAAGTATGTATATACAATATCTATAAACATTTCTATATGTAACCATCTGTATCTATATTAGGCTAACTAAATTAATACACCAAAGTCTCCAAATTCTAATCTACCACCACCACATGGAGCATCCCTGCCTTCTTCCCTTGCTTGTTTGTAACTTCCCACTCCCACAGTAAGACATCTAACTCTGACCATCTGCCATCTATTTACTTAATTATTCAATTCCAATATACATATAGTGTTTCCAGAATTGTTATCACAGACCACTGAGATAAACAACTATCAATAGAATATGTGTCTACGTGCAATTCATTTTGCATTTAATTTTACCAATGTCACTTATTCCAGTTACTTAAACAATCATCTTCCCACCCTCATCAGTGAAGTTGTTTCATATACCTATAATAAATGTGACTCTTTTTTCCCCCTTCTTTTCCGAGAGGAAGGGAGACAGACTCCCGTATGCGCTCCCCACTAGATCCACCTGGCAAGCCCCCTACCAGACGGTGCTCTGCCTATCTGGGGCTGTTGCTCCACAACCAACTAAACTGTTTTTAGCACGTGAGGCAGAGGCTCCATGGGAGCCATCCTCAGTGCCTGGGACAACTCACTCGAACCAGTTGAGCCTTGGCTGTGGGACAGGAATACAGAAAGAGAGAGAGAGAGGAGGGGTGGAAAAGTAGATGATCACTTCTCCTGTGTGTCCTGACCCAGAATTGAACCCGGGACATCCACACACTGGGCTGATGTTCTACCACTGATCCAACCAGCCAGGGCCACAGGTGACTCTTTTGTCACAGTCTACATTACATCCTGGAATCTTTTTTTAAATTTGCATACATGATGGTGCACTCCTGCTGTAAAGATCTCTGGGTGTTTATATCAAATTTAGCATAGAATTTATTTCTGTATTTGAATTTATTTCACAGCATTGAAATGACTCTGTTCCATACATAAAATAATTGTAAATAGTAATAGTTTTAAAATAGGTTTCCTAGAAATTTCAGGATATTTTTCAACAAAACAAATCTAAAAACTTGAAAGAGGAATAAAATAAAACATTTATTTCAAAGTTGCATCACTAACATTATGAAGCAACTGCTTGAATTTCTAATTATAAGTATTAAATTTAGATTTAAAAAACATCTAGAACTTACAATAAGTAATGAAACAGTCTAATTTATGTCCTGGTAGCCATACACAGTAGAGTAGGTCCTAAGTTAATTCTAGTTAAAAGGGAAATGAATAGATTAAACATAGGACTGCATGTTTTACTGCTATAAGAATACTATACATATTGGACTGTACCTTTGATAGGATTTTACAATGATGTGACATGGTTCTCAGTAAGTAAATTTTAGACCATGGTAAGCAGATTTATTATGTAAATTCACCTGGCATTAAACTGAGCAGGGTACATAAATAAAAGATAGAGCTTGTTATAAGTTTTATTTTTCAAACAGAGCTCAAATTACTTTAAAGGTCACTCTAGCAATGCAACTTCCTAATCAATGACATATTTGAAAGAAATTCAAATCTAAACATACACAGTACATATAAAAACAAATAGCTAATTCCCATAATATGCAGATTTACAAATTAACAAGAAAAATATTAAAACACTTAATAGAAGTGAGCAAAGGATATGAAGAAAATGTTTGCAAGAAGTGAAATTTCAAAATGCCTTTTTAACATATAAAAAGATGTTTGACATCATTTATAAGCGAGAAATGCAAAATAAAACCCAGTGAGATTGCCTACCTATTCGATTGACAAAAGCTAATACCACTGAGATATCATCAGTGGGTAAGGGAAATAGACACTCTCATGTACTGTTATTTTGGGAAGGTAATTTGATAATATCTATAATAATTTTGTACTTTTTTCAGTTAGTAATTCTACCTCTAGTAATACTATCTATAGATACTCACTCAAGGCCCCAACAGGTGCGTTCAGGAATATTCATTCCAGCATAGTTTGTAGCCACCAAAGATTGTATATAAACCAAATGTGTATCCATAGGGGACTGGATGAAATGATGGTACAGCCGTACACTACAAGGCAGATATGTGAGATTTGAAATGCTTCTCACAATACACGATCAATGGGAAAGGGTACTACAGAGTGTAAATAACATGCTACAATTAATGGAGAATAAAAGGAAAAGAAGGGGGGGAGGAGGAAGAGAGAAAGAAAAATGGTATCTATTTATCAGCTTGCTTCTGAGTGGAACATTCTGGAAGGCCCCCAGAGGACAAATAACAGTGGTTGCTTCTGGAGGTTGGGATAAAGGTAGACTTCTTTTCTCAATACACTCTTCTGCAGTATTTGATTCTTTCTTACCAAGTGAATGCATTCTCTTTTTTCACCTAAAAGAAGTAGTTTCTTAAAAAGATTAAGGAATATTATTCATAAAATGAATGGCTATGTACTTTAATTAACTCCCTTCAATGAGTTCAACCAAAAAAGCTAAAAATAAAAAAACCTTCAGTTTAGTATAATCAGGAAATAATTTACTTAAGCTATTGTGTAATATCCAAAATTAGGGAACAAGGGTGAGATCAATGTTTTTCACTGGGACCTTTTAGATTGTTTAAGGTTTTAGCCATATGCAATTAAAGAAGCTGTACCTTAGATTACACAGAATGAAGTTCACCTGGCAGTACTAGTGAAGCGCTGGGTTTTCTGCAGCATGTTCATGTTCAACATTGACACATAACCTAAACATCTGAAGATGTACTTTAGTACTATCTTCTACAATATATATGTATATATTGTTTGCAAATATATAGACACATATATGTGCCTGTATAAAGAACTTATATATCTGTATAACCCTTTAAATATAATTTGAAGTACTAATGAAAAACATTCTTCCCTCTCAGAGTGGCCTCTCATTTCCTCTCCAGCAATTCAGATCCATTCTTCACTTCATGACAATGGAGAACTAGACCTCTTCCATACACTCTTTACTGATTAACCAAGCCTGACAGTGACTAAATCTTTTATTTATTCATTCAACAAATATTTAAGAGCTGGTGATTTGTGAAGCGCTGGGTGTACAGGGAAAGGAAAAGCAAACATATACTCAGAGCCTAAAGTCCATCAAAGGACATGGATTTTTTTTTCCATTGATGAGAGGGGGGGGAGGGCAGGGGAAGGGAAAGAGAGAGGGAGAGAAGCATCAACTCTTGTTCCACTTAGTTGTCCCTCTAGTTGTGCACTCATTGGTTGCTCTTCATACGTGCCCTGACTGGGGGTGGAACCACTACCTCAGTGTGCCTTGATGGCGCTTTATCCACTGAGCCACCCAACCAGGGCCAGTTGTTTGGGTTTGTTTTTTAATCATTTAAATCTAGTTTTGATCAGTGCCACAAAGTAGAGACTGCCCTGTGCTGGGCAGTGTGGAGTCCGGGGTGTATGAGTAAAGAAGAGAAGGCCAGTGTCGCTGAGGCCAGTGGCATAAAGAGGAAGGCAGTGGATAACGAGGCTGGGAAGCAGGGGGAGGCCCTGTGAGCCATGTCCAGGCCACACCAATCCCCTCATTCTAGGCACCTCAACTCTGATTTAGCCACTTTCACTGGAGTATATTTGCCTTCATTAATATATCACTTTATCTTGAGAATGTTGATTTTTGTCTTTTCAGGTAAATTACAAGTTGCTAAGGGGCAAAACTATACCTAACTATGCTGGGACGTTGCTGTGTTTCTGTTACCCAGTAATAGTGATCACCTTTATTTGTGAGCATTAAGTGAGTGAATAGTCATTAAATAAGTTCATAAATAAGTTAATAAAGCAAATGTATGTGCTATTGTTTGCCTCGTGTCTCACTCCCCGGCCAGGCTGTAAGCTCCATGAAGGCAAGAGTCACAGTTGTCTTATCTCTGTGAAAGATGCCTGGCACATAATAAATGCTTAACACATGCTTTTTTTATTTTTAATAAAGAGGAAGTGGAGAGGGGGGAAGAGTGGGACAGAGGGCCAAAGGGAAAGAGAGAGAGAGGCACACCATTATGATCAGCCTATGATTTTCTCATTAACAGAACACTGAGCTTTGTGCCTGGTTGAAACAGTGAATGGCCCAGGCTCTTTTGCAGACAGACATGGCAGTGATCTATACACACAAACTGTGGGACTTCCAAAAAAAGTCTTTATCCCCTACTGTTCTTTCTCTTTCTTGATTCTTGGAATACACATGATGACTAGAGGTCCAGTAGTTTTCGTTGGACCATGAAAGGGAAGCCAGGGAATCTCAGAACTTCAATCTGATATCCTAGAGCTTCTGAACTAACACTAGCAACTGCCTCCCAACAGACTTCTTATCAGATGATTTAAGCCACAGGTAAGTAGGTTGTCTGTGATACTGCAGTCAATTATAACACTTATTAATACAGTCTATGAAATGAATGCCATGAATTTCTGTAGGTGGAACTATTATGCAACTATATTTCACTCCTCTAGTGGTGAAATGGGGGTTGGAAAAGATACATAAATTTGTTGAAGCATAAATCTAGGAAAAATCATTGGATGTCCAAGGAAACATATCAACAGAAAAATAACTCTTACCATAAATCACCAAAAAATCATTAGTTTAAATGTTAACTTGTTCAAAGGTTTTTTTCAGTATATATTATGTTTTAATTCTCAAACATCACCCTAAAAAGTTTAATAAGGCAGCCTTTCATTTGTCATGGATTTGCCACTTAATTACCTAGACTCTTCTTTTTTTCTTATCCCTTACACTTTCCCAGTGAGCAAGCCTTTGTGAAAATTCTCGGATTACAACTTTGCTTTCTATATCCAGGAAAACCACCCTGGGCTAGGCTTCCACCTTCTAATCCATAATTACTATAATTGCTTTCGAAATGGTCTTTCCAGCTCCCTCATCTTATCCATCTATCCCATCTCATCTCAAATCCTTCCATTTCATTATGTCCTTTCTTGCTTTTACAGCACTGAGCACAGACTCTTAACCACACGCTTATATTTACTCTTGTATGTTTTAGCTCTCTACTAAATGGTATCATCATGAGAAGACACATGCTCATACTTCTCCATACTTCTTCATTGGAACTTCACATTAGAACCACCTGGAGAGCTTTTAAAAAAATACTGATGCCTCAGGCTGATTTTAAAGATTCTGCTTCAATTAATCTGGGTGAGGCTCTGGCACCTATATCTTTTTAAGAACCTACCAGCCGCCACCCATCAAATAAGCACTGGAGAGACAATAGTGAAGAAGCAGACAATAAGTTTTATACTCCAGTCACTTCATGCCTTTCTTCAGATGATGCCCCTGGGTAAGTGTACTCATATACACACACATGCACACACACCTATGAAGTCCCCTCAAATTTAATTATCCATCTTTTGAGTTTGAAATCAAGTCCCACTTCCTTTGTGACTCATTCTTTGGTGACAACTATCAACACCGACTTACCTGTCCTTTAATTCCACATGGTGTACACACCCACCCCCAATCTCTTTAAGCACCTTTGGTTGTTATTTTCTTCTGTAACACACAATTAGCATCTCACTACATGCTGTCAAGCAGTTCATCTGTAAAACAAGCACGTGGCCTCACTGACCTCAAAAGTCACTTCCTTGAACTCTAACAACCTATAAATTTGTGCTATGTCTGAACCGCCCAACTTGGCATTTATTATAGATGCTGTTGCCCATTAATTATTTAATATTTGTATTTTTTTCTGTTGCCAACTAAAGTAAAGGTCCCTTAAAGGAATGTGGTTCTATAGATTTATGGTATAGCCCTACCATCAGCACAACGCTAAATGCTTAGACATAAACAGACTGGTACACTAAGCCAGACTTAATATAGTATAAAAAATGGAAATGAGTGAAGGCAAATCCTTTGAGGAAGCAGTTTTCTAACAATAAGGAGAGTGGGTTTGAAGACAGACTGACTGGGTTATTCATCCAGCTCTTATACTTACTGGATAGATAGTAACATTTCCTAAGGAAATTATTTACTATCCCTCAGAATCAGTTTTCCCACCTGTAAAAAGGAATTAATGATAGTACCTACTCATAATGTTATGGTGAGGATTAAATGAGAATACACACACACATGCACATACACGTAACACAGTACCTGGCATGTAATATTTAATAAATGTTTATTATTGGTTGAGTAAAGGCAATAAAATAATTAAGATGGAGGATTAAAATAATAAAATAAGCCTTTGACGACTATGGTGAGACTGGAGATATAGATTCAGATAAGTTTAATAATTGAATTAATTTGAAGTTGCTGTTCAAATAAAATGAAGCACCTACTTAGAGCAAGGCCCTTATCTTAAGCTCTTGTGGCCTATAAGGTGGACAGAGAACCAGGCTAAAGGATAACTCATACATTCCCCTGTTCCTTTCCCTCTTTGTCGTTACCCACACAGAGGAGGGCAGTGGAATTATTCATTCACTCACGCGCTCATTCATTCAACAGATATTTATTAGTATTTGCAAAATACTGTACTGGGTGCTGAATTATAAAAGTGAGTTTTTCTTTCATGAGCTTGTGGTATAGTTAGGGAGATAAAGTATGTGTATAAACAAAGCAGAAATAGGAAGCAGAAAGCCGCACCTCACATAAGAGGTGCATACATAAATCACTGCAGAAGTTCATAGGAGGGAGACATAAGGGAGGGTTTTCGGGAAAGGGTCACAACCAAGCTGGGCCTTGGAGAGACAAAGATTTGGGTTAAGGAGCATTTCTGTCTTCCCTGGGTGGAAGCAGCATAAGCTAAGGCCCAAAGAATAATACGTGGAACACATATGTGGGGTGGATGCAGGTAGGGAGTGGGCAAAGATGGCCGAGGTCGTCACTGCTTCCAGATTGAGTTGGGACATCTGAACATTGTTTTTCAACCCTTTGGCAAAACCCATATCTTATTTTAAAAGAACAATAATATTCCTCAAATAAAACATCTTAAATTCCATTCAATTGAAGAATAATAACAATAACAGATTTATATTTTAATATCCTGTAGTCTGAAGTTTCACCTAGCCATCAAAACCACACAGAGTAGCACCACATTCTATAAAAACAAATGAACCTCGCATGAAAGATTTCTGTTGCCTACTTTACTCCTATTCTTTGTCTGAGCATGAGAAGCTATTGGGATCAAAGCTTCAGTAATTGGACTTAAAAGGCTGAATGAGAAAAGAATCCTGGTGTGACAGTTCTGAATCTCTACAGTACCCAGACCCATGAGGAAAGACCACTGGATCCATCACTGAAACAGGAGTAGGTCAACTTTTTCTTTAAAGGGCCATGTAATAAATGTTTTCGATTTTGCTAGCCATACTGTTTCTGTTGCAACTATTTAATTCCGGCATTGTAGAACGAAAACCGTCTATACAAATGAACATGGCTGTATTTCTATAAAATTTTATTTACAAAAACAGGTTGCAGGCCAGATTTGGTCCATGGCTTGCTAATCCTTGGTTTATGACCACTAATATTTATTTCTCTCTCAACCTACAGGTCTATTGCAGGTTAACTGGATAGATCATATCTCTTCACTCCAGAGCCCAAAATGATGGAGCAGCCACTATCCCCACCAGTTGCAGTGGCAGAGAGGAGGAAAGTTCTGAAGAGTCTCCCAAGGAAATAAATGGTCCATTCTAGAAGTGACAATCATTTCCAATTACAACTGACTGAAGAGAACTAGTCACATGACTCAACCAGTCACCAGAAGCTTCCGAGTGCAATCATACGATGTCTAAAAAGCAGAGGGCCGGAAATATTTGGCAAGGAGCATCTGTGACTGCTAGAACCTAGTTTAAATCAAAGATTGTTCTAGGAAAAGTTTCCTTCCATTCAAACAAGTTTCATGTGTATAGACAGCACTGACAAATTGTAGCCCATCAAGGCAAGCTTATAGACATTTCAGCTGATGTAATAATCATTCTAAATAGATATAGTTGAAAGACTCATGATCTCTCAAAAGATTTATTCTTCTGTGAGAAATTTATTTGGCATATTTCACTTTACATAATACATTAAGAAAGAGTAATTGATAAAAGAGAAAACAAGTAATTGAATGAAAAACTGATGGTCAGAGTGACAGATTTCCATCATGTAAAATGTGCAAAATAGCTTCGACACACATATCTATAATTATAGATATTATCATGCTTCTTAATAATTTTTTTAATTATATATTTTCCCTATTATCTAAACTTCAGATCCAAGATGATACCTTCTAATATCTATCAACCAGCTTTTTCTTTCTTCTACCTTTTGAAAAAAAGTAATTATCAGCTTCAGTCTAAGAATTCTAAGATTATTTTATTGTAAAGATAGACACTAGGAGTTCTATATTAATTTTTAAAAGAATTATAGGCATTTCTTGCAATGGAAATTTACCGTTAAATTAATGAAATTAGGTTGAAAATAGGATTTTCTAGCCATACTATTGCTTACCTACTGACATTAATTTAAAGAAGTCCATAAACTTGTACTTACAAAAAAGGACTTTCCTTTTCTGTATGCTAATATACTAATAACAAATAATATAATTCCAAAGAAATGAGGCACATATAAAAAAGGAATGAGAATCAAGTGACCATGGAGACTGAAGGCTCGAGACTGACTGACTTTCAAAATCACATTGCTAGTCTAATTTTTAATTTGGGAAGACATTTTTTACAATGAAAACTACAGAAAGTAAACTTACTTTGTAAAGATAAGTTATAAATATAAAAAAGTGAGGAGGAATTTGGAGTGATCCCATAATTAACTCAGTATATGACATTATCACTGATGCCCATTCACCTATGTACAGAAAAAAAGTTTTAAATTTAAAGTTCTGAGAAATAGACTTGACTGGATACCTCCAAAATCCTTACTTCTCAACAATGACCACTTGCCATATCCAAAATATGAAAATACTATAATCAATTCTATAAGATTTCCCTACACTTACCTATCCATAAACTAAGTCTCTCTCTCTCTCTCTCTCTCTCTCTCTCTCTCTCTCTCACACACACACACACACACACACACACACACACCTTTTTAGATACCTGAAGTTGGCAGCCCCCCATAAAGAATCTAACCAAGCTTTCATCATGTCAGATGTATAGATTCTTCAAAGGAAGACCCAATCTCATTAATGTGGTCTGTGTAATTATGCTTTGAAATAGCATTATGTGGCTTTCTTCATTTGAACACCACTTAATTCACAATTTCACAGATGTTATTTTTTGAAATAAATCTAGGGTTATGTTCTACTCTCCAAAATATGATACTTTTTTATGCCGTACCAGTTTAGAAAACTCTGAAACATATCAATACATAGCCACAAAGGTTGTGAACTTCTTGCGTGAAATAGTCTTTTGAATCATAAGGCATATAAATAAACTTCCACCCCTGGAGAAATTTTCAAGAATTCTTGCTTATTGGGTGTTTCTAGAAACTTCACTTTGAAAGAACAAAGGGAAGTAAGTTCCAAGATAGCTATGAGATGGACTAAAGTTACCAATTTTAAAGATCATACATAGCTGTTATGTGTGATGAAAAACAATTGTACTTAGATTTGTGTTTTGTAGCTAAGGAAACCAGGCAATTTTATTAAGGCAGGGAGACAACAGCAGCTGCCTTTGAGGTTATAAAAAATTTATTCATTTTCTTAAGAAATAATATTGATTATCAGTTAAATGTAGGCACTAACCTAAGCTCTGGGAACATAATAGTCTCTGTAGCAATTTTTTTTCTTTACTTCTTTGTATTTTTGTATGATTGCACTTCTAAAAATCTCTTTTTAAATTCCTTTAAAAAAAATCATCCAATATCCAAGCTCCTTTTCACTGCAGGGGTAATTGAGGACTTCTAATCCGTCTCCCCCTTGGACCTTCCTGGGACCACGGGGTGCAGACACGTGAGAGTCAGCCCCGGGGGGACCCCCGTCTGGACGCTCCATCTGGGGTGAGTTACCTAAAGACACAAAAAGCCTCTGCTGCCCCAGGAGTCCGCACATTTTCCAAGCCTCTTCCTCCATTTTTTTTTGTTTATTCTCTGTTACTCCAATACTTTTTGTTTTATTTTGATTAATAAAGCTGAATTCTGCATATTATAATTGAGACCCCCTGACTATCTCAATCTCTGTGAAGGACATAATCGAAGTATTGGAGTCACATTCAAGATATATAGTGAGAATTCATAGAGAAATCTCTAGTTTTTTAAAATGATCTACGTTACTCACCACCACTCAGTAGCTTCCAAAACTCTGCTCATCCATCTGCAAGAAGAGTTTAGACTCATTGTCAAGGCAGTAAATTGCATGGAAGACAAAATGACAATATATCAAAACCTGGTTATCAGCCTTGCCTTAAGGTCTGGATGCCAATCACACAGTTATGTTCCTCACTGAGTTTTGTTAGGTGTTAAAAGAAAAGGAGCTTGGCTGGGTCTATAGTGAAGACTAGAGTTGCCACAAAAGAGGCCACCTGCTAGAGCGTCGGCCTAGCGTGCGGAGGACCCGGGTTCGATTCCCGGCCGGGGCACATAGGAGAAGCGCCCATTTGCTTCTCCACCCCTCCGCCGCACTTTCCTCTCTGTCTCTCTCTTCCCCTCCCGCAGCCAAGGCTCCATTGGAGCAAAGATGGCCCGGGCGCTGGGCATGGCTCTGTGGCCTCTGCCTCAGGCGCTGGAGTGGCTCTGGTCGCAATATGGCGACGCCCAGGATGGGCAGAGCATCGCCCCCTGGGGGGCAGAGCACCGCCCCTGGTGGGCGTGCCGGGTGGATCCCGGTTGGGCGCATGCGGGAGTCTGTCTGACTGTCTCTCCCTGTTTCCAGCTTCAGAAAAATGAAAAAAAAAAAAAAAAAAAAGAGAAAAAAAAAAAAAAAAAAAAAAAAAAAAAAAAAAAAAAAAGAGGCCACCTGCTTCAAAACCGGGATCACCTTGGAGGAGTCTGGGATGTTTAGCAGGTAATCTTAGGTTGTTAATACACAGAACCTAAACTTCCAAGGGACAAGCATTCAACATCATTACTCATTGCAATAATTATATCAAACACTTTAAGCGAAATGACAACTGTGAGTATAGAAAATTGGTGATAAAAATCCCCTTCATTTGTTCATTTGGGTGATGCTCACAAATACCTTCTCACTGTCTCCCGGCTTCCACTCCTGCACCCATTCCCCAGGGGAGCCAGGGCAGTCCTCTTGAAATAGAGTATAAGGTAGCTCATTTAACACCCCTGGTTAAGGTGTTCCAAACACTTTACAGCACTCGTGCCATGAAATCACAGCCTCCGACTTACCAGCCTCAGATAACGTGGTCCCTGCCTGTTCTCAGGGCTCAGCCCTTGCCACTCTCCCTTACTTAATTTCCTTCTTGTTTCTCCACAAACACCCCACATTCTACCTGGAGTCTTCTGCATTGCTGTTCCCTTTATTTCTGCAGTGTGACAAGATCATCCTTGTCCTTCAAGTCTTGGCTTAAATGCCATTTTCTCAGAGAGGCCCTCCTGGGACCAGCCCTGGGTTCGGTGTGTGCCCCACCACAGGTCCACGAGGCCACCTATCTGTGCCTTGTCACCGTGGCTCTTTAGCTATTTGCCTTGCTTCCCGGCCAGATTGGCCCTAGCAACCAATCATTCAAGTTCTCCTAGTCACAAAGTTCTGCCCACAGCCACCACAGCAGACTTCAGAAGCCAAGGAGCCCCACAGACAGGGCCAACTAACAAGATGTGAGCACCACACCTACCTACTGGCTGTCCCAGACTCTGAGTCTGGCTTTGCCAAAGGTCACCTGGTGGAATATGCAGGCAGTTAGTTAGCAGAAATTAGAGGCAGCAAGGAAGCAGCTGATCAATCACTCAGCCTTACCCCCTACCCTTCTATGTGATGCTCTGGAAGACAGAAACTTCGTGCAACCCTTCAGGAAACATCTGCAAGACAAGCACCCAACTCTATCTGCTGCAAACCCGTGACCAGTTTGGCATTGCATCCCTCTGAATAGGCGCACCTTCCTTCTCTGTCTCTCTTCCCCTTTTCCTGCGCTGTCGCTTCTGTGGAATTGTATCCCCATTAAAGCATCATCGGGCAAGCCTTTATCTCAGGCTCTCTGTTCTAAGGACCCCAAGATAAAATGGTCACAAAATTTTAATTCATTTCCTGAGACGTCTTGTTAACTCATTGTTTATATGTTTATTCCCTATCTCCAGCCTCCCTGAGCCACGGTTCCCCTACCCCAACATACCCAGCATGTGAAAGCTTGAAACTCTTTGACCACAGACATTTTATCTATCTGTTCTCTAGTGCTTTGAACAGTGCCTGACACATAGTAGGTGATTAACTGACTGTGGGGCAACTAGAGAGTCAATGGGACTACATCTGTCTGGCTGATTATTGTGTCCTCAAGTCCAGGTATAGTACCTGGCATACTGCTGCCCTCAAAAAAATACTTTTGGCTTATTAATGAATTGAACAACACTAGCAAGATTAGCAACTAGAAATTATTAGCAAGAACAGGAAAAAGAAGTCACTCAAAGCTCCCAGTTACAATCTTCTCCTGAAAGCAGGTCAAAGAAAATAGACAAAACATATGTAGCAGAGTAAATAAGCAAAAAATAATAATCAGAACTTCACGAAGAAAATGATGATAGAAGCTTTAATATATATATATATACACACCCTGATAAATGTTTTTTTATCAGAAAGTCAAAAAGAAATCAAAGAGAATGTCCTGGATAAAATGGCCATGAACTTCATATATCAGCACAAAATGAAGTGATTGTTTTGAAACCAAGTCCCACACTAGTCAAAAAATCCAAATACACGGTTGCTGACCTTCAGAGTTGGTTAAAAAAAAATCACTCTTATCAGTCCAACTTTCACTTCTGTTGGTCACATAACCTCTCCCTGAGCTCCCATCATCACATCCTCTTCCGTGACTCTGACCCGCCTGCCTCCCTCTTATGAGGAACCTCGTGATTACCTTGGGCCCACCCAGAGATGCCAGGATGATCGCTCCATCTCAAAATCCTTAACTTAATCACATCTGCAAAGTCTCTTTTGCCATATGAAGTTATTGATACATATTCACAGAATGCAGGGATGTGGGGTGGGCATCTCTGAGAGGCCATTATTCAGCCTACTAAATTCATCAACGCTGACTGAAATAATCAGTGATCATGAAGGGCTCTTGTTGTTGTTTTATTCCTAGGTAGTCCTTCAAGTACGGTGGCCAGTAATACGAGGTAGTTGCACATACTGAACCACTTATTTTAAGATTATGTTCTACCCAATCAGTATGAAGAGTATCATATGGACCACTTATTTAATTTCACGAAGACAGCACATACTTTACCCCATGAGCCAGCTAGGAATGTTATTTTAGGAAGAATTACCCTTCCCTAAGGACCTGTATTATGGTTTAATTCAATAAGGTAGTTAACATATTATATTACCTAATCTTTCAACCAAAAAGGTTAGCTACATTATTTCTATTCATAGGCTCAGAGAAGATAAAATAACATGATAAAGGTCACAGGATTATTAAGTGGCAGAGCAAAGATTTGAACCCAGATGTGACAGTGAAAACTCTTTCTCCCCTGTACTATATATCCTTTCCATGTGAGTGTCTCACCTACAGATCAATGGGACACCTTTCCAGTCAGTAACTCTATAATTTTTTATTTCACAGCAGGAAATACTAGTAATTACATTATAAGTTATATGTTCTGTTCATGAACCAAAAAGAAAAAAATTTTTTTTTATTTCATCAAGTGAGTAGGCTTGTGGGAACTCCTGGGAGGAAAAGCAAGCCTGGAGACCTTTACTCCACGAGAAAATGACGGGAATTGTAAAGGCACCAAACAAAAGTGCAATTGTCACATTGTCATCTGTTAGATTTTTAGTAGCACTCCATGTTTCAAGTTAAGACTGTGATCAGGAACAAAATATGGAACGTGTTCAATCTATAAAAATTGACAGCAAAAGCAAAGTGGTGTCAATAAATATTCAAGATCATGCTGATCATTGCATACACGCAATTCTTGATCAATGTGCAGTATAGTATTTAATTCAATTCATTTACCCTAATTTAAGCAGTTCCCTATTATGGACATTGAGGTAATTTTCAAATTGTAACTGAAAACATAGTTATAATGAATGACATTGAATATTTAGTGTCAAATACTTGTTAACATAAATCCCCATTTTGATATATAGTGCCAAATCATTCTCCAAAAAATTGGCCTTGATTTATACGCCCACTAAGAATATATGAAAATATATATTTCACACTCCCACCAGCTCTACATATGAGCAAACTTTTTAGTCATTATCACACTGTAAGGTGAAAACTTACATCATGTTTTGAATTCCATTTTTAAGTTATCTGTGAGTTCAATTAACATTATGCAATATTTTCATGCCATTTGTGTTTCTTTTTTTGTACATTTATTATTTATATACTTGGTTTATTTTTCTATTGTCCATTTATCTCTCCCTGACTTGAAAGAGCTCTACATATTCAGAAATTAGACCTTTGTCATGTGTGTTGCAAATTCTGTCTCTAGTCTATCATTTTTCTTTTTATTTTCTACTTTAATGATAAATTTTACTAAGTTTTTACCTCAAGCAGATATTATCAAGGAAGATTAAAGAGTGTTATAGAGGTGC
Source organism: Saccopteryx leptura (assembly GCF_036850995.1). NCBI lineage: Eukaryota > Metazoa > Chordata > Mammalia > Chiroptera > Emballonuridae > Saccopteryx > Saccopteryx leptura. The sequence continues at coordinate 30,792,670 of NC_089503.1, read as the reverse complement.
AAATATAATGTCAAAAGGTATGAAAAGGGTGGTATAGATGAGTACTGTGAACTCTAAAACAAAAATGTTACTGTCAGTGATACAAGATCCAGGTCAATGGGCGGATTCTATGTGTGTTAATCAGTCCTTTTCCCATAGCGAGCATGGAGCTGTGAGGCTAGATGAAAGAGCAAACTTGGATGGAGGCCATGAGGAAAAGAGAATGTCTATGAAGGGTTATGTTTAAAATGCAGCAAAGAGGTGAAGGAATGAAGGATGGAGAATACCAGCCCACTCGGAATTCTCAAGATATTGCACATTTGCCATATTCTGTGGCCTTTGCTTGACCGTACATTGTCCTTTATCTGATATGCCCCCTTTATCACCGTTTCACCTGTCCAATATACACTATTATGAAGAAGCATATTGTGTACATAACCAGGGGCTAGATTTTAAACCTCGTTGTGTCTCCTGACATGTTCAGCACATGTAGGTCCTCTGTAAGTACACAGGCTTCTCTACATCAGTAAATGGTACAATTTGATCAAACAAATGAGAAACCAGGGACCCACACCCTCCTCTTCCTTATTCAGCCAATCACAAAGTTTCACCAACTCTGACTTAGCAAAGTCCTTCAAATCCTCCTTTGTCTCTTCACTCATACCATCTCAATTCAGATCCTCATCAGTGCTCACTTGGATTATTGCAACAGCCTTCTATTCTTTCTGCTTCCAAAATTAACCTACTCTGATCTATCCCTTTTGTAGTGACAATTTTTTTTTCCTAAAAATGTAATTCTAACACTTTCCTTTCCTGATTAAAACCCTTTATTGAAAAACTCCTTAGCATGACACACAAGGACTTACCAGTAACAATCCAGTGTCTGCTTGTCTTTCCAGCTGTGTGTCCCACCTAATCTTTCTCCACTAAACTGTCCCAACTATATATCCAACTGTATCAGTTATACACTTAGAGGCCCCAATATACTCCACTGCTCCACTAAGCTACGATTCCTTGGCATAAGCTATTCCTCTGGCAAGAATTTCCTCCCACTTTTCACAATTCAGCTTAAACATCTTTTCTTCTAGTTAGCCTTCCCTGATACGCGCACACACAGAAAATGCATAACTTTCTACTTCGCACTACCAGAGTACCTGGTCAGGATCTATATTATAACAATCGTTAAATCATGTTGAATGTATTTACTTATAGGACTTCCCCAACTAACCCATGACCATCTTAGGTCAGTTCCCAGAACTTTCATTTCTGTATATTTCACTCTGACTACCTGGGACACACACAGGTATCAGTAAATGTTTTTTGAATAAATGCGTAGATATTTGTCAGTTGATTGGCCTGTTTACCTTTTCCTTATCTCTCTAACTATATGGCGGTAGAACCCTGAAAGTGAACTTCCCTCCTGCTATGTGCCAGTTTGTTAGATTCCACGGCCAGTTGTAGCAATGGCAGAGAGAATACAAAGGAGAATAATCCTATTTGCCCCAAAACTCTGTCATATTCTGGCATACTCATTTCCACCCCAGTGAGCACCTCAAACTAGACAGTAAAATACTGTATCTGAGCTTGCAAGGGTAATTTAAAAGCCCTGCCAGAGGTTCAGAAGTGTTTGTGGGGAAGTTATGACGGCTGGAAAACATGAACAACAGAAAGCTATTTAGAGTACCCCATAGACAAGGTGAAGGGGTGTGAAATTTTCTAGCTGCTCAATGCATCTCAGGGTCACAGACTCCACAGAGTAGATGCAAGGTACTAAACAAGGTCAGGTTACCCTGCATCTAAGTGTTTGGGCCACAAGTGATACAACCTGATTTCATATTTTGAAAGCGATGCTTATAAAGTGCTACTCAAATATTGTGTTGTAATACCAGAATAATAGGGTCTCTAGGCTTCTGATCAGTAAAAATTGACTGTTAGCCCCTGAGGGTGGGGACTTGCCTGTAAGATTTTGTTAACAATGATTGCGGTTCTCATTTATGCACTAAATCCTTTTACTATATTCTTTAACGTTGACCCTTTAACATTCCTGGTCAACAAATCTAAAAGAAGAAAATGATCATATGGCTCTATTATCCATAATGACAGAAATACTACAAACATGGGTGAAGTTGAGAAGCTTCCCTAGAGAAGAATTCTTGCACCTAGCTTTTAAGAGTCGAAAGCCCCAAGAGTGACTGTAGAGGTCAAACCCCTCAACATTGAATTCTGACAAATTAGTGAGGCAAATTCTCAGCTAAAAAATATTTCAGCTCAACCTGTTCAGTCTCCTTATTTAGAGATGCAAGAAACTGAGCCTGAAAGCAAAGAGACACAGCCAGGTTAATAGAGTGGCCAGTGGCAGATACTGGTCCCCTTCTACTCAAGTGAGATACCAGAAGGAAAAACTCCCACTTCTGCTTCCTGTCTATTTACAAGCTTCTTCAAAACCTTTCATAAAAATCTGTTGATGTATAAAAACAGCCATTAAATTTTATTCTTGGGGATATACTAAAGATAAATACTGTGCAAAAATATTCTTATGATATATAATAGTTTTGTTTTCTGGGGTATTTCCAACAACTGGAATAGTCCCTGGTACATGGTGGATACTTGATAAATATTTGTTAAAGGAATTGAATCAAAAACCCAATAATGAGGTTTTTTATATATCTAGGAAACTATAGCACATGAATTTGAAGCTATTAATAATGACCAGAAAACCACAATAAGATACCACTATACATTCATCAAAGTGACTAAAATTAAAAAGATTGACAATACTAAGTGTTGATAAAGACATGGAATGACTGGAACACCCATACTCTGCTAAAAGGAGTATGAATGGGTTCAGCCACTTTGGAAAATGCCTTGTCAGTATCTATTAAAGTTAAACATATGCCTCCTTTATGTCCTAATAATTCTACTCTGATATATATATATATATATCTCCAAAGAAATAAGTAAATATATCCACCAAAGACAGCTTACAAGAACACATAATATTACTCCTAATAGTTAATAAGTAACTGGAAAGAACCCAAATATCTATTAACAGGAGAATGGATGAAGAAATTATGGTATACTGTAGTACTGCTTATAATGGATGCTGCACAAAAATATAAAAGAATAAATTGAGATATTCAACAAAATGGATGAGCTCACTTACATCATGCTGCACTAAAGAAGCCAGGCATCAAAGACTGTATACTGTACGATTCCATTTATATGAGGCTCAAGAATAGGCAACACGAATCAATGGTGATAAAAGTCAGAATAGTGGTGACCTCAGGGGATTGTCAATGAGAGGATGCAAGAAGAAATTGTCTGGACTGCTGGAAATGTTCTATATCTTAGTTTTGATAGGGTTACAGGGGTGAATTATATCTTTAAAACTTCATAAAGCAATATACTTATTATATTTGCCTTCTATAGATTATACTCAGTTTTAAAGAAAAATAATTTAAAAGCAAAGAAAAATGTAAATGCATAATGTTTTATAATAAATTAAGACTTCTCCCAAATACATATTCCCTCATTGCAAAGATGGAACATCATATGTTTGGGCATGAAATGTTAGATAATAATTTGGCTATTTGGTAATAAGTTTTATTCATTTATTGTATTTTTTTCTTTGTATGGTTGCTAAAGCTTCTTTTAAAGTCAGACTCCCTAAATTAATCCTAACTCATTGAAATCATTTAAAAGTTCCATTCGCCAGAAATGGGGCTATTTTGAGCTTCAATAAAAATAATAAGTCCAATGAATTAAAATACACAAAGTGTTTAAACAACTGAGTTTATAATTATAAAAAGAATATAACTGTTCATCTTTAGAAGATGATAGAAAACTAAATTTTAAAAAATTGGTAAATAAAAAGAAAAAATTAGAATTTATCTTTCCTCATCACTGGGTATCCAAGTAATATAGGAGCATCAGTGTCTCTATGTGAAATCATGCAAATTATTAAATAACAAATAAATTCTTATACCCATTTTGCAAAATCTAATGACTTAAAGGTTCTGAGCATTGAACATCAACAATCGCTAATATCACAAAGAAAGAAACAGCCATAACATATCTGCCTTCTCATGAAAGAATACTCTGCCACCTATAATTCTGCCAAAATATTTGGACCCGACTCTGATAAAGCCTTTGGATCCATAACCAATTTACAGAAAATATAGAGAGCAGAGGTACAGGTTAAACTCTACCCTAAAGATGCAATGAACAAAATCCAGACTGCAGAAAATTCTACAGGTCAAATAAACTAGGTTGTTCAACATATCATTTAAAAGGAGGGAATAAGAAAGACAGAAGGGAGAACTTGTACTTTAACACAGATTTTAAAACACTTGATAATTTTTACCAGGGCAAAAACATCGTTCATTAAGTCATTCATGTAATACCAAATTAGTTGAGTTCCTAAGTAAGCACTGGGTCATACAGAGTAAAGAGAAAAAGACAAATACAAAAGGTCCCTTTCCTGTGCAGGAAACATACAAGTGACTCTTTTTGAGTGATAAGGGAAAGTTTCACCTTTGTTCTGATCTCTCAGTAATATTGCAGCTTGTGAGATATCAGTCTGTATTTGTTCATATATTGTGACATATACATTCTCATAGCAATATGTGGCTTACTTCTCTAATTGAATTCTAAGCCTTTCTAGGTCACAGACTATGATTTCTATTTTTAATTTTTCTTATGAATTGTCCTTATGCAGGGTTCACAGAGAGCAAGTGCCTAATAAATAGGATTAACAAACAAAGTGATTGACTCATGCTCTTTGGAAAAATAATAGATGGCACAAAGTGTAGTACTCCAGCCCGCTGGGAATTATCAGTGTCACATGGAAGAAACCTACTTAAGACACAGACTTATATCAAGAGGGAGAGGGGGAGGCCTGTCAAGGGAAGCAAAGAAGACCTCCTGAATTTCCTTCTCCCTTAGCTTTTGTTGATCAGAAGTAGAACAGAGATAACAGGATTACAAGAGAGGGAGGCCAGGTGATAAGGGAAAAGAATGACTAGTGGCCATTTTGCTGACTTGGAGAAAGGGCTAATTTGGGTCAGTACAATTTTTTCTTTTGCTAATTAACAAGCACAAAGAAAGAGGCAATCTAGAACCTCTAGGCTAATTTTCTAAAGCCCATTCACATGCATTCCTTTGCGTCTGCACAAAGGTCACTCACTCACAGTTTCTTGGTGTTTGCATCCAAGAGACATTCCCTCAGGGCTTTTACCTAGAGCTCCCCAATTAAAGTCATAGAGGGTTCACGATTAAATGGGTGATTCCCTACAACAAAGGCCACCAGGTAAAATCCCATGGCCCTCTAATGGCTTCACCCTCCTGCAGAGAAAGCCATCATACTAGACACTGAGAGCCATTCACTAGCTCTTTGGGGAACTCACCAGAACACCTTACTCTGCTGACCATGCTGACTCAACAGAGAGAATCATTTACTTGATACCACACAGGCCCTGTGGATGAAAATGTTTTGCCTAAATTTTGGTTGCAGGACAAAGAAAAAATATTTTGAGAAAGCCTTCAATTCCAGTTCTTAATAGGAAACATGTAACAAGTCAATGACGACAGTGAACTGACCGGACAGTTCACATTCAGGCCTGGTGGACCAGCTCTTGATCATAACATTAACAGGAATATCTACAAGGTCTATCCTTCACACAACAAATGGGAAGAGTAGGAAAATAAATATATACATTGGATGCCCTTACCTCAATGTAAAGCCAGTAGCCGCGGCCACCATCACAGCCACCTGGCCCATGCAGGTTCGCATTAGATTCAGACAGACGGTAATGAAACAATGGAGCCCAGTACTGGTGGGCCATTACCTCTAATCCTAGCTTGCACCCAGCAGGCAAGAAATACACACAGTGGGAAAACACTTCCCTTTCCATTCAGGGCTCCCAAAGCCACTGACTTATCCAAGTTTCCTAGAATTAAAAGTTTCTAGCTTACTAGTCTTATTCACCTCTGTTCACCATCTGCTTCTCTCTGCACAAACTCTGCACTAACTGCACACTCCACCATCTTGGCTACTTCTCCTCCCCTCCATGTGGCCTTACTCTCCACTCCTCCAGCATCAACTCCTCCTAGAACATAATCCCTCTTCTCTTGGAACAACATGATCTCTCTTCCTTTTAAAACCTTTTGACATGAAAGCCCTCCCTCAACACATATTAACATAATCACGCCCATCCCAAGCTATCACGTGGGCAATGGGCTTCCACGTGGGTAGCACCATCTTTAACAAAGTGAGAATAATAAAGATATTTTATCTGCCCAACACTCGAGCACCACTGCAGTCATTTAGCTACAAAATGCCTTCAGAAACCAAAGTTCTATAATATAATTGGGTTTGTTTTTTTTTAGGATGTCACAAGCCCTTCCTTCGATTCAGTGTTGACAATTACTGTTTGTTACTGTGCCACACAGAAAAATTGGAAATACATTTATAATTGGTAGGGGAGTCATTCACTCATATCTACTCATAATTTCTCTACCAGAATTTTTGATGATACCAACTGACCCAATATGAATGTATTTAAATAACTATTATACAGGGTTACTAATTACTCTAAATGCTTATTTTAGACAATTTAAAAAATATAAAAAAGCTGAGAAAAAATTTAAAGTTACTTATTATTCCACAACTTAGAAAAAACTACCATGTGTTTTCTTTTACACATAACATATTTTTATATGGATAACATAGTTTATTATGTTCTGAAATTTTACTTTTTAACAGTATATTGTGAGCCATCTCTATGTCATTAAAATAGTTTCATAAGCATTATTTTAATGACTGTGCAATTTCATTATATGCACACACCATAACTTATTTAATCTTTCCTTTATTAATGGAGTACAAATCTTTGACTGTTATTTTGCTATTTCTGCTATGCCTGGACCCTTTGAGGGAGTGATATGCAATGGACAAAGTATGGAGTTAACTACCAGCCTCAGAACTTACTAGTTAAGTGACCTTGAATACTAAACTCCTTTGAGTCTATTTAACCATCTCTAACAATGAATAATGCATACTTTACTGTTTTTACAACTAATTGATACAATATAATGTGTAAATATTCAATTGATTAAACAATTGTGAATCCTACAACAGTTTTAGTCATCATTATCATGAAAATGAACATACATAAAGCCCTTGAGTATTACTGACATGCGTATATTGCTATTCCCCAGTCGGGAAAGCGATGCAATCATCTGCCTCTACTGCTAAAGTATATAAGTAAGGGACACCACTGAGTTCATCATCATGCATTACAGCTTTAGCTAGAATTCCTTTCATTCATTATAAGATTGTCTCAACAGCAGTTCAGAATTTTACATAAAAAAAAGTCTAAGGCAATAATTGTAGGAAAGGGGTAATCATGGGATTTCCCTAAAGGTAATTTTGGCTAGCAAATGTATATTTTACTCAGATATGTTATAGAACAATAAAAACATAAATTATAAAGTTGCTTTTTTTTTTTCACTGTGAATACTATTGACAAAATATCAGCAGGTCACATCAAAATACAATACATCATATTATCATGTGAGGGTCTCATGGAGGTAGCAGGAGGCTGAGTCTCTGCCACAAAAGTGCCCACAGTTGCCAGCCTTGCCACTACTTAAGATTCCTGCACCTGTTAATGTCATCATGCTCTTGGCCTCCTCTCCATCCTCTATTCTTTAATTCATACTCTTTCCCAGGTTTCTTGGCTTGTTTTTGCAGCTATCATTAGCTAAGTAGAGAAGCCCTTTTCTACCAATGGTGAACTCATCAATTCTATCACAACAAGGATAATTTTGGTGTCTGGGACTTCTCAGCTATTTTTTAAGGCTCACACTTTAAAGGACCATTTCTCATTTCCAGAAATGTCTTTTAATTTCCAGCTCCTGATGTTTGAGGTTGTCCCAAAAGCTGGCCTCTGAATACATAAATTGTTGTTATAAATTTTTTTTACAAGAGGTGACTGCAAACATCAAAGAAACTTATTACTGAAAAACAAATTGCATTTAATTTATTGACAATACATAGTGAAAACAGTTCATTGGTTGATTTTTTTTCAAAGGAGATTATTTTGGCTTAAGGAAGACACTAGCACAATATAATACTGAGTTTCAAAGAAATTATTTAACTAAAATCTCAACATCCAATTTTAATTACTTTTCTTTCATCAATGATTCACATTAATTGAGCATCCATTAGAGTGACCTGGGACCAGACATTAAAAGTTCTTACTCTGTGAGATATTATAAAACAGCTGGGAAAGCCTCCCGAGTACTAATAATCGTCACAAACATCCACAGCACAAGTCACTTTGTATTACACACACTCAGAGAAGAGGAAAATTTGTCTCTATAATAAGTTGGACCCTAGTTTGTCTAAGTGTATCAATAATTCTCCATTTAAGGAAATTTGGAGAGGATCAACAAAACATAAGAATCCTGTACAAAAATAATCAGAACATAAGCTCATAAAATTTTCCACCAAACTTGGAAGAGGACTTTGTCTTTCAGCTTGCCTAAAACTTACAGAAATATAAGGCCGGGCATCGAGACTGTCACATGGAAGATACTAATTGTTCTGATAAAAGTCTAACAAGCTTGCTTCCCTGCTGCTCTGAGAATGTCTCTGACTTTTGATCCTGACATCTGTGTCTTACAAGAATTTCACTCTGCTCTGACATTCCTTCTGATGTTGATCCAGGAATTAATGGATTGTGAAAAAGCTGGCAGGATATCATTTAAAAAATAGAATTCCTAGTGTACAAGTGATGAAAGGGTATCAGAATTCACATACTCTGGTACCAACACAATTATCAGGTTTGGGTGTTTGAGCTTTTTAATGTTAGTTCAAAATAGAACTGAAAGTAAAATGTAGCTATAAAGTTCTCGTGAGAAAACAGTTATTTCAATGTTCTTTCAATGTGCAGGATGAATACATGTTTTTTTCAAAATGCCTAAATAAGTTTCATATAAGATCATTTGTTCGGAGTGACTACTTCTAACATGTACAGTTGGCCACCTTTTTGTAAGGAACCTGGTGTCTTTATACAATGGAAAATTTTGCTTAGAAAATCTAAGAGCTTTAGAATATGACATGAAATGATACTGTTAATACTTATGCCATCTCTCCAATAATTTATAATATGATTGCATACACAAGACCCTAGTAAACTATTGATCAAAAGGAGAACTTTAATTAAGGAAAGTGTGTAATTTTTAAATGTAAAGGAAGTTTAAATTAAAACTGTCTAAGGATGTGTTTTAAATTAAGGAATTCTCTTCAGGATTGAAATTTTACACATCAGAAGATACTGCCTTGCATTTCATGGTTCTGGATAATTACTAGATGCCAGTGGATAACTTAAACATAGCTTAGAGTCATTGACATTTATGTGTGACAAGCATTACAGAACATATTCCGTAATTTTAAGTGAAAAAGTAAAAGAAATTTTGAAAAACCAAGGAAAAGTACCATACTGGCAACAATATAATTTTTTGAGTAAAGAAAAAAATTTCTCTTTAATGTCATAATGATCAGAAATTCAACAAGTTAAAAAGAAACACGTCAGTTTAATTGTTTAGCACTATAATTAACTTAAAAATTAATAAACCATGAATTTCTGATGATTTTGTTTAAATAGCTTGCCTTATAACTTTTTTATAACTCATTTGTTAGTTCAAGAAAGAAGGTGATAAATTCATTAAAAAGGGAAAAGTGATTGACAGCATGCTACCATTGGCTGCTAATAACTAGCAAAGAATAGTTGGTTTCTGTTATTACCTGACAACAACATTTAATTATTTAAAAATTTACATATTATTTTTCATGACATGTCAAGTTCCCAAGACTCTAGAAATAATACGATTACTATCAAATTGAGCATTACTTGCTCTTAACAGAGAGATTTTCTGGCCCCCAAATCTACTCCAATCAGTCTCTCCCTACATATCCCCAATTACAGCACTTCTGACACTTCTCAAAATCAGATGATTATCAGTTGGCTTCATTATATTACACACTCAGGCCTCTCATCCTTATTTTATATGTCTGGACTTAGAGGGTATTTAACAAATGTCCAATGAATAAATGAATGAATGTGACTCCTAATAGTTTATTTCTTATTTCAATGGTTTCCTGATATCTGTATTTTATTATATGTTGACTCAAGTACTCTTTGAATAAAATAAGTATGTAAAATATATAATACCAGTATATTGAACATTGTTAAATTAACATTCATGAGTTCTTAAATCATATGTCAATACTATTAATATGTATCAGCTATATACTTTTTCGGTATGGTCATTTTATAAAAGTTGAACCTCTTGTCATATTCATTACCAACCAATAATCTGATTGGTTTAAGAAAGTATTTGAAGAGATTAGCAAAACAAAAATAAATAGATAGATAGATATAGATATAGATATAGATATAGATATAGATACATATAGATAAATAAAACACATGGACACAGAGACAACAGTACAGCGATAGCCAGGTGGAAAAGGGGTGAGGCTGGGGGGAGTTGGAAGTGGGCAAGGAGGGATAAAGGGGGATGGAAGGTGATGGAAGGAGACTGGCGCTGGGCGTGGGCTCACGACACAGTGCGCAGACGGTGTTTTATTGAATTACATACTTGAGACCTGTATGGTTTCGTTAACCAGTGTCACCCAATAAATTTAATAAAAAAATTAAATCTATGAATCAATCAGTAAAAAGTATTGCAAGTATTTAAAGAAATATCAAGCCTAGAAGATGTGATAATCAGATGAGAAAGTGTCATAACATCCACACTGCCTACATGCACCCTGAGTAGTTCTTAAAGTCTAGTGACACATGTCATTTTCACCCAGTACCCTTTTCTCCACCTATCTTGCCTATTTAATCACTAAATTAAAATATACTAAGAAGTAGTATCCAAACTAAGAAGCAAGATGAGGAAAAAGATAAAAGAGAATAAAATGCAAGATGAAATATCAAATCAGAAAAGATTCGGACAAATTAAGAAAAGAAGACTGAAATTGCAAAAGTAAGGCAGGGGTTTAAAAGTCAGAGATAGGTGAGGTAAAAATAAGACAGTTGGGAGGAAAGACGTAAAAATGAAAAGAACAATTAGACAAGATGTTCACTTAAGACCCTTGGCAGAGTGTAGCTCGCCACCAGGAGCCAGTGTGGCAGAGCTGCACCTCCTTTTCTGTGCCTCTCAGGGCTTTCTTTTTCCTCGTGGGCCTTCAAAGTATAAAACGGTATAAGGTTTCAAATAAATCATTGTTAGATTCCAGTTGGCTTCAATTTGACATAGGCAAGGAAATAGAGTGTACATTTTGAATCTGCCTCCATAGTGTCACCACAGTGTCAAATATCTCAAAAGTGCTTTGACCATAAGCCACAAACAAACAGCAGCAAAACAAACAAAACAAGGCACTCAGGCTTACGCAAGTGCCCAGCCCGCAAACCCCCTTCCAGCCCGTTACGGCATGGAGGGCACTGCGGTTCTCTCATACTGGCTATTCTCCTTTATTATTTCTTTAAATGAGTCAACTCAAAAGTCATGTGATTTTATCCAAGCTATTCACACCAGGACAGTTTTGCACTGCTTCATATTTATAACAATGATAGATAATAAAGAGAGAGAGAGAGAGAGAGAGAGAAAACCCAAACAATATAGCTGGTTCCAAAGAGTGGAGGTACACAGAGGCTGTTGAGTGTGCTTCCTGCGGGACAATGAGGATGAAGGGGCCCCACATAATCAGGGGATCAGCAAGGACATTTCCCTTGACAAGAGGTTGGGAAACAAACTCAGAGCTAACCTACTGCTTGGATACATGATTTGTTTTTAGTAATCCAGTAAAGTGAAGTTTTATCATCCCAGCCTCTGAGCTGTTATACAGGAATAAGTGGGGTATGAATGGGGGACATTGACAGCAGGGGCTTCCGGGGTTGTCACGTGGTAAGTACCAAGCTCACACGGGACACAAAGCTGTCTACTGGATTAGAGAGATGAATGGATTTGGAGAAACTTGATATTTTATCTGGAACAATCTGCAGGGAGGTTGTGTCACTATGTGTTGGACCAAGCCTTGTCTTTAACCTCTCTTATCAAAGATACTGTAAGTTATCTACACAGGTGGCCCCAACAGTTCTGTGCTGAAAAGAAACTTAATTTTGCCAGATGTCCCTAACAATAAAAGAACTAAAGGAAATGTGACATTGTTTATGAGAGCCAGGTTGGCCCCTGCAGGTACTGAAAAGTCCAGATTGACACCTGTGGGTGCCAGATGCCAGCATCCTCATGCTCAGAGTGAGGGCAGACAGGAACCCACAGAGCTGCAGCTAAGAAATGCTCTGGACACAGAACCTAGTCCAGGCCCAGCTTGGAACTCATTCCAAGTTAGCTTGCTAACTAACTAACCAGCTTCCAATAAGTTAGTCCTTAGATTTCTCAGCAATTCCATTTGGAATCCCTTTATTAGAATTGCAGAATCAAGGCCTGGTCGGTTGGCTCAATGGTAGAGTATTGGCCTGGAGTGTGGATGGCCCAGTTTCAATTCCCAGTCAGATCACACAGGAGAAGAAACTACCTGCTTCTCTACCCCTCCCCTCTCACTTCTTTATCTCTCTCTCTCTCTCTCTCTCTCTCTCTCTCTCTCTCCACCCCTCCTCTTCTGCAGCCATGGCTCAATTGGAGCCTGTTGGCCCCAGGCACTGAGGATGGCTCCATGGCCTCACCTCAGGCACTAAAATAGTTCGGTTGCTGAGCAATGGAGCAACATTCCCAGATGGGCAGAGCATTGCCCAATGAGGGCCTTACCAGGTGGATTCAGGTCAGGGCACATGCAGGAGTCTGTCTCTGCCTCCCCTCCTCTCATTGGATGAAGAAGAAGAAGAAGAAGAAGAAGAAGAAGAAGAAGAAGAAGAAGAAGAAGAAGAAGAAGAAGGGGAAGAAGAAGAAGGAGGAGGAGGAGGAGGAGGAGGAGGAGGAGGAGGACGAGGAGGAGGAGGACGAGGAGGAGGAGAAGGAGAAGGAGAAGGAGAAGTAGAAGAAGAAGGAAGAAGAAGAAGAAGAAGAAGAAGAAGAAGAAGAAGAAGAAGAAGAAGAAGAAGAAGAAGAAGAAGAAGAAGAAGAAGAGGAGGAGGAGGAGGGAGAAGAGGGAGGAGAAGAAGAAGAAGAAGAATCAAATTTTCCAACTGTATTTTATTCATCAGGACCAGCCTGAGACCTCTTCAGTTTCCTTCCAGACTTTGAGGATGCTGGGAATGTCCAGCCTCAACTCATTCTCAATGGCTCTTGCCCACCCACTTTCATTTTGATTTTAGTAAAGGCAGGAGTGACATTGGTCACAGTCTGCCTAAGGTTGGAAAGCTTCAGGTTGGTCCTGGTATTCCTATTCAGCTGGAAAAGTGGGACAGCCTCCTAGGATACCCCACAGTCAGTCTTGGTATGAAAGGTCCTGCTTGTGGAGAGTAAGGGAGATTTCTAAGTGGGGGAGCAGAGGGTGCAGTGGCAGGGAGGGCTGAGCAAGCAGGAGGGCCTCCGTGCTCCCCACCCCTGAACAGCTTTACTAATGATTTCATATGCTGGGGAGTCTCTTAACAAGCTTGAAAAACCCTGCTATAGGCATAGGTGCCAAAAAAGAGAAGTGTTCGATTTTAGGGAGAATGGAAACTTGCTCTAGACTCAGTGTTTCTCAGTGGCCAAAAGAGAAAAAGGACGGAGATGTCTATAGACCCTCTAGATTCACAGTAGAAAATAATAAGCGGGTTTGGAAAAGGAATTCTCTTATTCAAACTGAAGTTCAGTAAAAGAACAGATCTTTTCTTCTCTCTGGAGACTGGCTTCTTCCACTGGCAAGGCTGGCACTGGCAGGTCCGTGATCCGGGGAGAAACGTTTCTGACAGTGGGCTGAGCTGGAAGGCAGGTGGAAGGATGATCCTGTGCTTCTGGCTGCCTAGGTAGAGTTGCAATTCTCCCACATGGCAGATTGATGAGGATGGGCGACACAGCTTTCTTGCTGGATGAAATTTGGGAGGGAATCATATTTCCCATTGGGCTGGGACTCCGGAATCAAGTGCCCACCAGAGAAGGCATGAGGGCATTCAAGCTCTGGGGAGCCAGGGCTGGCTGGGAAGGAGAAATGCCACAGCTCGCCAGGCTCAACAAGGGACTCCCAGTCTGGGGCAGTGGGTACTGATCCACAGACATGGGACCAAACTCAGTCATGCTGCAGTTGGTAGCACCATTTGCAAAAGATACTTCTGACTGCAGCTTTGCCCACTGAGAAGAGAAACGGCACTGATTTGGAGGTATGTCAATATCATCACTCAGGACCAGGGCTCCTGGGGGTTCCTGACATTTCTCAGAGTGCTGGAGAAGTGTTCATCCACTACACTGCTGATGTCCCCTTGAGAATAGGTGAAAGGGCCACAGTGGGATTCCATCAGTCTATAGGCCTCTGGACCTGGGCAGCACTCGCCTGCCTCTCTTCCATTATGACACTTCCAAGAGTAAAATGCAAACTCCTTACCATGCTGTACAGAACAATTCCTGACCACCCCCCAGTCACCACACTCAAGCCAGGATGGCCCTATTTCTTGTATGTCTCAAATGTAGCACTCTTTCCTACCTCAAGTCTTTGGCCATTGCTTTTGCTTCTTTTTTAGAAAGCTCTTTTTTGCATGTTCACACAACTGGATCTTGCTCATTGTTTGGGGCACTACCCAAATATCACTTCTTTGAGTGTTGACTTATCAACAAAAATCAACCCCCTAGCCATACTCTGAAATGCTAGCCTACTCCATGTCCTTGATATCGTTTAACAATACCTGAAATTATCTTGTTTATTCATTTATTTATATTGTGTTTTCCACCTTCTTTAAGCTTTTTAAGGAAACAGCTCAGTCTTCTCTACCTCTAATTCTATAATTCCTAGAGTGCTTTCACTCAAATAAATATGTGCCTTTAGTGTTAGGAGAAGATTATGTTTAGTGGATACTTGTAAAGGCAGAGCTTGAGTTTAAGCCAGTGATAATTGTAGAAATACAGCATTTGCAGTCCACAACTAAAGGAAGGTGTAGAGAAGACTGTTCTTTCTAAGGAAACATACTTGGTGGGGAGAAAGGAAGGGCAGGGGTTCTTTTTAAAGGAGAACACAGGTGAATGGTCTGAGAGAAAAAGTAACATGAGAGGAGACCACAAAAGCCAGCGAGCAAATGGCTTTCCAAAGTAATGGAACAGTGGCAATAATACAGAGAGGTTAAGGAGGCCAGAGAAAGGCCAATGATTTTAATAACTAAGGAACATTATTACCCTGTTCAATAGTTAGTAAATTAATTGTATTTAAAAGATTATAGAATAAGCTTAAATGAAATGTAAAGTCCTAGCACATCTACAATATATGGCTGTTATGTCTCAGAGGGACAACTATTGCATAGCAGGTCTCATCGGAGCTCATAGAGGCAAGAGTTCTCAGAATCTAATTTTGGAAAAAGTCTGTTACAGGGTAGAGCAATGAATGAGCTCTAAGAAACTTAAGGAAGAGAATAAAAATTCTTCTGTGCTCATCAGCAACAGAGAAGGACCCTGGAATGGAATGTCAAGGGAATAGAGGACTTACAGAAGGATTTCTGCTAGGCTTGAGGAATAAACATGAAGGAATAAGCCAGTGTACACAGATAGATCCAGGAAAGTGGAAAAGCCCACAAGGATGATGGGATGGGACCAGAGGAAACAAAGGGGTTCGTGTCTGCCGCAAGGAAGGGCTCAGTAAGTCTTAGTATCCCATAGACACATGCCCATCTTCTCACCAGAAATCCATGATCCTTCCAGTGTATACAGGAATTTGGTATGTCACCTCCTCTGGCTTCCAGAACTCCCTGCTTTCTCCATGTTTCTAATAGAGACCCAAGCCAGTGCCCTCCCAAGCAAAGAAGCGGTGGTTATACAATAGCAGATCCTTTATGTGGCGTGGCTGTAGACCATGGCATTCAAAACCAACTGTTCCCATTCCTAAGAAGTACTACCTTTCTGTATGAGGCTGAAGATAGCTACTAAAAAAATGTTTGACGAATGAATAAGTAATAGCTAGTATTTCTTTTTTTAAAAATAAATTTTTATTAATGTTAATGGGATGACATTAATAAATCAGGGTACATATATTCAAAGAAAACATGTCTAGGTTATCTTGTCATTAAATTATGTTGCATACCCTTCGCCCAGAGTCAGATTGTCCTCCGTCACCCTCTATCTAGTTTTCTCTGTGCCCCTCCCCCTCCCCCTAAATCTCTCCCTCCCTCCCTCCCTCCCTCCTGTGTCCTCCCTCCCCCCACCCCTGGTAACCACCACACTCTTGTCCATATCTCTTAGTCTCATTTTTATGTTCCACCAATGTATGGAATCATGTAGTTCTTGTTTTTTTCTGATTTACTTATTTCACTCCTTATAATGTTATCAAGATCCCACCATTTTGCTGTAAATGATCTAATGTCATCATTTCTTATGGCTGAGTAGTATTCCATAGTGTATATGTGCCACATCTTCTTTATCCAGTCCTCTATTGAAGGGCTTTTTGGTTGTTTCCATGTCTTGGCCACTGTGAACAGTGCTGCAATGAACATGGGGCTACATGTGTCTTTACGTATCAATGTTTCTGAGGTTTTGGGGTATATACCCGGTAGAGGGATTGCTGGGTCATAAGGTAGTTCTATTTTCAGTTTTTTGAGTAACCACCATACTTTCCTCCATAATGGTTGTACTACTTTACAGTCCCACCAACAGTGGATGAGAGTTCCCTTTTCTCCGCAGCCTCTCCAACATTTGCTATTACCTGTCTTGTTGATAATAGCTAATCTAACAGGGGTGAGGTGGTATCTCATTGTAGTTTTGATTTGCATTTCTCTAATAACTAATGAAGAATAGCTAGTATTTCTTGAGCTCCCACTGTGGAGTGCAGAACAGGCTAAGTACTGTTTCCAGCCCTTTTTATATATTATCTTACTAATACTCACAGAACCATAGAAATATTTACATTCAATAAATAAACACTTTTATATTCATAGAGGTTATCTTATTCACAGTCAGAGGCAGAGCAGGTATTTGAACCAAAGTAGTATGTCTGGCTCTTAACCTCTAGATTCGACTGTCTCTCTGATCCATGAAAGGATAAATCTATTTCTCTGGAATTTGCTCCTTTGACTTATACAAGCAAGTTTAATAAATTCTTAGGAAGCTTATTTTTCAAGACACCTAGTTTGATTGGTTGATTCACGAGCTACTTCAGAAAACATTTATGACATTTAGACTCTAAACAAAGTAATTTTTCTCATCTATACATGATCATCTCCATAACTCAACATACACATTCAAGAGTTCATGTTTACCTGTCAGACTGAGCTTGGGGGGTCAGAGCTAGACTGTCCTCACACACTCAAGCTTCTCTATAACTCACAAGACATCATTCAAATTGTCATAACAATAGAAATCTACCAAAGTGTAATAATTATTATGATGATGAAGAATATATGATGTCTCTCCTGGCTAGACTAGAATTTATTCAATCTTCTATTTATTTAAGATCATCTATATTTATCATAAACAAATATTTATATGCATACAATTGGATCCCCCCCAAAAGTGGTTACTATCCACATAGGCTACTATATAAATTGGTTTTTAATTACTTCCCCTATTTCCCCATCCTACCTCCACTGTTTTAAGCTGTAAGGCCTTGGGATTTGAAAGTAAATTTCAATATTAGATGAATAAATATGCTTCTTAGATCAAGATTAGATGAGTTAATTACTTAAGACATGCACAGGTACTTTGTTCCTTAATCAGAAAAAAAATCCAAATGGAATAATTGTTTTCAATATTTTGAAGGCTTCCTGCATACAAGCGATAAGTGCTTTTATTTTTGCATTTTCTGCTACAGAAATTCATAATGTAGAGTCTATATGCAGTCATAGTTAAAATTCAGTATAAGATGTAATGGGATACCTAAACTTTCAGATAATTCATTTATGATTTAATTTTAAAAGTTCTACAAATTTATTTTATAATAAGGGCTCTGGCTGGTTGGCTCAGTGGTAGAGTGCCAGCTGGTGTATAGAAGTCCTGGGTTCGATTCCCTGTCAGGGTCCACAGAAGAAGTGACCATCTGCTTCTCCACCTCTTCCCCCTTCTCTCTATTCCTTTCTCTTCCCCTCCAGCAGCCTTGGCTCAAACAGTCTGAGCAAAGTTGGCCCTGGGTGTTGAAGATGGTTCCATGACCTCGTCTCAGGCACCAAAATAGCTTGGTTGCTGAGTAACGGAGCAACAGCCTAGCCAGGCAGAGCATCGCCTGGTAGGGGGCTTGCCAGGTGGATCCTGGTCAGGGCACAGGCAGGAGTCTGTCTCTGATTCCCTTCCTCTCGATTTAAAAAAATTATAATAGGAAAGTCTGAGCTTTTATATTGCTAGCACAACTACAGAAATAAATTCCAAATAAAGATTTAAGGGTAAAAAAAAATAAAAATACTAGGGGAAATATTCTTTTACTCTTAGAACGTGAACAATTTGTTTAACATGCTACAAACCCAAGAAAGTGTTTTTTAAAATGACAGAGCTGATTTTAAAAAAATTTATTCACTATCTGTCAAAGGACACTAGAAAATTTAAATGACAAATTTAGGGAACAAGGTATTACATTTTTATATGACAGATAACTTAAAAACATTTAACCTATAAAGAATGTTCACAAGTAAATAAGAGAAGATGAACATAGCTAATGGGCAAAATGATGAATGGATTACTTATAAAAGAAATATAAATGACCAATAAAGATACAGAAATATATTTAACTTCACTAATAATCAGTCTATATATATATATTTTTAAATGAGATTACTTTTTAATCTATTAAACTGGCACAAGTGAATAAAATAAATAGGCAGGGAATTAGAGCATTAATTCATCTTTGGATACAATGTAAACAGTTTCAAAGTTCTTGTTGCACTATTAGGCGATGTTTGTGAAAAACTAAATGTGGATATTATTTCTTCTAATAATTCTAATTCTATTTATTAAAGTATCTAGTTATCTATTTATCAACATGTTAAAGTTATTAGAACCCCAAAGCCTAACACCGTGGAATATATAGAGCCATGAAAAGCAGCCTCTCACTACGTAGTGATGTGGAAAGGGGTTCATGAGATAGTAAATAATAAAACAGTTATAAAATATTACTTGTAAAAAAGAGAAAACTATACCATATTTCTATCTTTGTAGAAATGTATGTACTAATATAAATGTGCCTAGAAAAGGTATTAATAGTAGTCATCTCTAGGGGATGGTTTTGGGTGGGAGACTTTCATTTTATGCTTTATAAATTTCTATAATTTTATAGACCATTTATTCATTTCTGATATGACTCCTACATTTAAAAAATGGATGAAAAATATTAATTCACTGTGAAAAAGAAGAGTTGTTTTTATGAAAACAGGATGACCAGGTTACCACATGGGTCTTGATTCTGTTCTACAGTTACAAACAGTATGTCTCCATAATTAGAAATGTGTGCAGAGATAATCCCCCAGACTATTCTGAAATGAGGTCACTTGCCCATGTGAAAACACTGGAACAATGGTTAATATTTCAACTATAAGATCCTCTGGTAATGAGACATAAACTAGTGAACAACAAGATACTAAACTTCGACATGTATAATGTAAAAGTAGAGTTAAACATTTAAAATAGTCGAGTTTATTTTTAAGTTACTTTTTAAGAGTCTCATTATGCTTCACAGGGCCAGGACTGGTGGGATTAACAGTGAGCAGAAGAATGTCAGTCTGTGGGGAGGGGAGGGGAGGTGCTTCCTGACCACGCCCTCACTGAGCATTATGCAAATCAAAGAGAGCCACACAGGCTCTGATTTCCCCCAAGGATTGATGAACAAGTACAAAATAATAGGAAGTGACAGGAAACAGATGACTGAGGTCTAATTTAATGTCATTTAAAGAGACAAGATACCTTAAATTGGTCTTCAGAAATTACAGGTTACAAATAAGATGACAGAAATGTGTTTTTATCATTTTAGTTCACTAATATAAATTCCCTTATAAAGGCAAAGAATATTATCTGCTATATAATGCAGCTAAATTTAAGACAGATGCTAAACTTAGGGTGATTTATTTCTTACCTTTAGTAATATAAGAAATAAGTTACTGTAAATACATGCAATTAAATATAAATATGCAAAGTAATATATATTTAATATTGTAAAATAGTCACAAGTATATAAATAAAAATTAAATGGAAAATCCATTATTTTAATAGTTACACATTTCACTGATGTATATGCATGAACAGGAGTGAGTTCTTTCATCAAATCCACATCCAAATAGGGTTAAAAGTCCACATTTAAAAAACTAAATTTGTCTAAAGCAAATTCAAGCATGTACGAAAAACTAAAATATAAACTTTTCTTCAATAGCAGTAATCTAGAGATCATGACACATGTTTTTGTGTGTATAGATGATATCTATGCACAACCTATGTGTGTTTTGTATGGGTATTCACAAAATCCCGTTAGCCAAAATGTTTTGATCTTTTTTTAGCTGCCATTTTAAACTTGTCAGTCTCTTTTCTGCCTAAAAATGAAACCAGCAAATCTCCTTAGAGCAGGTCTTTCTCCTGGAAAGAGGCTCTGGAGTGGTCCTTGTTAGTTTCACAAACTTAAGGCAAACAGGCAGTCACTGTCTGGGAGAAGGGTGTCTCACGATCTTATCTCTGGCTGGACAAAGCTACCCATCCCTTACTTCTCTGCAGAGTCACGGAGCATCTGGGGCAGAATGCGATGAAGCTCCTGACCCCTTCCCTTCAGAGGTATTAGGGCTGCTGTGCAGCCTCCCTAATGCAATGAGATGGTCCCCCCCTGAGAGGTACTATAATAGCAAAGAGCACCAAGAAACTTCAAAAGGGGAGAATTTCAGAAGAAACCCTGGAATTCCTACTAATCTGGGCAGAAAGAAACTGTAACTACTGATGTGAATATTATTTTCCCCTTGTGGCAGGGGAAAATAGCAGAGAGAAATGGAAAGAAAGATCATTGACAGAAGATTAGACCCACAGATAAATTTCCAAATGCTTATCAATGCTTATGAAAGGTTAAAATCAAGTATTAATTTATAATGCATATAAACCAAAAGCTTGAGGTGAAGTTATGCTATAAAGTCTTAACACTTGAACTCAGATTTCAGAATCCATGAGTGAGTTGTGACTCTATTTTGTACTCTTCAGTAGAACTCTGACTGTGTGGCAGTGGTGGGCAGTATTTGTTTGCACAAGGGCAGATTGACACTTCAGAGCCCAAACTACTTACAAACTCAGCCCGCTGCAGACCTTGCTTCTACTGAAATGTCCTAAGTCTATGTCAGAAACTCAAATTGTTCTTGCCAAACCAGCTAAGGCAGCTATTAGCAGCAGAAACCCACTCGAGCCATCCAACATTTATCTCATAATCAAGCCCAGAGTCCCAGCCACTCAAGACTTACCTGTCCCAAGTGGACAGAGATGGTATGTGGCCTTTGGTTTTAAAAGGCATGTCCCATTTTCCCTCCACTGACCCTCACGTCCCCACTGGTGCCAGCTGGGTTTCTTCATTCCTCTCTCAGAACCACCACACACATCCTTCCACTCTCAGAGCCACCACACACGTCCTTCCACTCTGAGAGCCACCACACACGTCCTTCCACTCTCAGAGCCACCGCACACGTCCTTCCACTCTCAGAGCCACCGCAAACGTCCTTCCACTCTCAGAGCCACCACACACGTCCTTCCACTCTCAGAGCCACCACACACGTCCTTCCTCTCTCAGAGCCACCGCACACGTCCTTCCTCTCTCAGAGCCACCGCACACGTCCTTCCACTCTCAGAGCCACCGCACAGGTCCTTCCTCTCTCAGAGCCACCACACAGGTCCTTCCACTCTCAGAGCCACCGCACACGTCCTTCCACTCTCAGAGCCACCGTGCACGTCCTTCCACTCTCAGAGCCACCACACAGGTCCTTCCACTCTCAGAGCCACCGCAAACGTCCTTCCACTCTCAGAGCCACCGCAAACGTCCTTCCACTCTCAGAGCCACTGCAAAGGTCCTTCCTCTCTCAGAGCCACCGCACACGTCCTTCCACTCTCAGAGCCACCACACAGGTCCTTCCTCTCTCAGAGCCACCGCGCACGTCCTTCCACTCTCAGAGCCACTGCAAAGGTCCTTCCTCTCTCAGAGCCACCGCGCACGTCCTTCCACTCTCAGAGCCACTGCAAAGGTCCTTCCTCTCTCAGAGCCACCACACACGTCCTTCCTCTCTCAGAGCCACTGCAAAGGTCCTTCCTCTCTCAGAGCCACCGCACACGTCCTTCCACTCTCAGAGCCACCACACACGTCCTTCCTCTCTCAGAGCCACTGCAAAGGTCCTTCCTCTCTCAGAGCCACCGCACACGTCCTTCCTCTCTCAGAGCCACCGCGCACGTCCTTCCACTCTCAGAGCCACCACACACGTCCTTCCTCTCTCAGAGCCACCGCACACGTCCTTCCTCTCTCAGAGCCACCGCACACGTCCTTCCACTCTCAGAGCCACCACACACGTCCTTCCTCTCTCAGAGCCACCGCGCACGTCCTTCCACTCTCAGAGCCACCACACACGTCCTTCCTCTCTCAGAGCCACCGCACACGTCCTTCCTCTCTCAGAGCCACCGCGCACGTCCTTCCACTCTCAGAGCCACCACACACGTCCTTCCTCTCTCAGAGCCACTGCAAAGGTCCTTCCTCTCTCAGAGCCACCGCACACGTCCTTCCACTCTCAGAGCCACCGCACAGGTCCTTCAACTCTCAGAGCCACCACACACGTCCTTCCTCTCTCAGAGCCACTGCAAAGGTCCTTCCTCTCTCAGAGCCACCGCACACGTCCTTCCACTCTCAGAGCCACCACACACGTCCTTCCTCTCTCAGAGCCACTGCAAAGGTCCTTCCTCTCTCAGAGCCACCACACACATCCTTCCTCTCTCAGAGCCACCACACACGTCCTTCCTCTCTCAGAGCCACCGCGCACGTCCTTCCACTCTCAGAGCCACCGCGCACGTCCTTCCTCTCTCAGAGCCACCGCGCACGTCCTTCCACTCTCAGAGCCACCGCGCACGTCCTTCCACTCTCAGAGCCACCACGCACGTCCTTCCTCTCTCAGAGCCACTGCAAAGGTCCTTCCTCTCTCAGAGCCACTGCACACGTCCTTCCTCTCTCAGAGCCACCACACACATCCTTCCACTCTCAGAGCTACTGCAAAGGTCCTTCCTCTCTCAGAGCCACCGCGCACGTCCTTCCACTCTCAGAGCCACCGCGCACGTCCTTCCACTCTCAGAGCCACCGCGCACGTCCTTCCACTCTCAGAGCCACCGCGCACGTCCTTCCTCTCTCAGAGCCACTGCACACGTCCTTCCTCTCTCAGAGCCACCGCACACGTCCTTCCACTCTCAGAGCCACCACACACATCCTTCCACTCTCAGAGCCACCACACACGTCCTTCCACTCTCAGAGCCACCACACACGTCCTTCCTCTCTCAGAGCCACCGCACAGGTCCTTCCTCTCTCAGAGCCACCACACACGTCCTTCCACTCTCAGAGCCACCACACACGTCCTTCCTCTCTCAGAGCCACCGCGCACGTCCTTCCACTCTCAGAGCCACCGCGCACGTCCTTCCACTCTCAGAGCCACCACGCACGTCCTTCCTCTCTCAGAGCCACTGCAAAGGTCCTTCCTCTCTCAGAGCCACTGCACACGTCCTTCCTCTCTCAGAGCCACCACACACATCCTTCCACTCTCAGAGCTACTGCAAAGGTCCTTCCTCTCTCAGAGCCACCGCGCACGTCCTTCCACTCTCAGAGCCACCGCGCACGTCCTTCCACTCTCAGAGCCACCGCGCACGTCCTTCCACTCTCAGAGCCACCACACACGTCCTTCCTCTCTCAGAGCCACCACACACGTCCTTCCACTCTCAGAGCCACCACACACGTCCTTCCACTCTCAGAGCCACCACACACGTCCTTCCTCTCTCAGAGCCACCGCACAGGTCCTTCCTCTCTCAGAGCCACCACACACGTCCTTCCACTCTGAGAGCCACCGCACAGGTCCTTCCTCTCTCAGAGCCACCGCACAAGTCCTTCCTCTCTCAGAGCCACCGCACACGTCCTTCCTCTCTCAGAGCCACCACACACGTCCTTCCACTCTCAGAGCCACCACACACGTCCTTCCTCTCTCAGAGCCACCGCACACATCCTTCCACTCTCAGAGCCACCACACACATCCTTCCTCTCTCAGAGCCACCGCACACGTCCTTCCACTCTCAGAGCCACCGCACAGGTCCTTCCTCTCTCAGAGCCACCACACACATCCTTCCTCTCTCAGAGCCACCGTGCACGTCCTTCCACTCTCAGAGCCACCACGCACGTCCTTCCACTCTCAGAGCCACCGCACACGTCCTTCCACTCTCAGAGCCACCACACACGTCCTTCCACTCTCAGAGCCACCGCACACGTCCTTCCTCTCTCAGAGCCACCGCACACATCCTTCCACTCTCAGAGCCACCACACACATCCTTCCTCTCTCAGAGCCACCGCACACGTCCTTCCACTCTCAGAGCCACCGCACAGGTCCTTCCTCTCTCAGAGCCACCACACACATCCTTCCTCTCTCAGAGCCACCGTGCACGTCCTTCCACTCTCAGAGCCACCGCACACGTCCTTCCTCTCTCAGAGCCACCGCGCACGTCCTTCCACTCTCAGAGCCACCGCACACGTCCTTCCTCTCTCAGAGCCACCGTGCACGTCCTTCCACTCTCAGGGCCACCGCACACATCCTTCCACTCTCAGAACCACAATACACGTCCTTCTAAAGCATAAATCAGATTGTGCCACGAGCAGTAATTCTACTCATCTCTCTATCTTTGGGTCTAAATCTTTTTTTGTTTTTTGTTTTTTACTTAACACTATAAGTGAATTTTGTTTTAATTAATGTGTTTATTAATTAGTATAAGATTTAAAATACATTTTCCTCAGAAATAACATGATAAATGGGGTGAGAAGAGCAATGAGGAAGAACCTCACTGCCCGGACCATCCACTCCCTCCACCACACTGCTGCAGGGGAGGATGGAGACGGGGTGGGGCAGCACACTCCAGTGCTGTGGGGACTGCGAGAGGGAAATGGGGCGAGGCAGGCAGAAGAGGGTAAAGGGGGAGAGACGGTGATGGGAGGAGGCTTGACTCAGGGTGGTGAACACACAATACACTATACAGATGGTGTACTGTAGAACTGTACACCTGAAACCTATATAATTTTATTAACCATTGTCACCTCAATGAATTCAATAAGAATATTTTTTTTTCTTTTTTTCTTTTTTATTTTATTTTATTTTTTTTTTTATATAATTTTATTTTTTTAATGGGGTGACATCAATAAATCAGGATACATATATTCAAAGATAACAAGTTCAGGTTATCTTGTCATTCAATTATGTTGCATACCCACCACCCAAAGTCAGATTGTCCTCTGTCACCTTCTATCTTGTTTTCTTTGTGCCCCTCCCCACCCCCTATCCCTCTCCCATTCCCCCCTCCCCCCCGTAACCACCACACTCTTATAAATGTCTCTTAGTTTCACTATTATGTCCCACCTACGTATGGAATAATACAGTTCCTGTTTTTTTCTGATTTACTTATTTCGCTTCGTATCATGTTATCAAGATCCCACCATTTTGCTGTAAATGTTCCGATGTCATCATTTCTTATGGCTGAGTAGTATTCCATAGTGTATATGTGCCACATCTTCTTTATCCAGTCATCTATTGATGGGCTTTTTGGTTGTTTCCATGTCCTGGCCACTGTGAACAATGCTGCAATAAACATGGGGCTGCATGTGTCTTTACGTATCAATGTTTCTGAGTTTTTGGGATATATACCCAGTAGAGGGATTGCTGGGTCATAAGGTAGTTCTATTTTCAGTTTTTTGAGGAACCACCATACTTTCTTCCATAATGGTTGTACTACTTTACATTCCCACCAACAGTGGATGAGGGTTCCTTTTTCTCCACAGCCTCTCCAACATTTGCTGTTACCTGACTTGCTAATAACAGCTAATCGAACAGGTGTGAGGTGGTATCTCATTGCCGTTTTGATTTGCATTTCTCTAATAGCTAAAGAAGATGAGCATCTTTTCATATATCTGTTGGCCATTTGTATTTCTTCCTGGGAGAAGTGTCTATTCATATCCTCTTCCCATTTTTTTATTGGATTGTTTGTTTGTTTGTTTGTTGTTGAGTTTTATGAGTTCTTTGTATATTTTGGATATTAGGCCCTTATCTGAGCTGTTGTTTGAAAAAATCATTTCCCATTTAGTTGGCTTTCTGTTTATTTTGTTATCAGTTTCTCTTGCTGAGCAAAAACTTCTTAGTCTGATGTAGTCCCATTCATTAATTTTTGCCTTTACTTCTCTTGCCATTGGAGTCAAATTCATAAAATGCTCTTTAAAACCCAGGTCCCTGGGTTGAGTACCTATGTCTTCTTCTATGTATTTAATTGTTTCAGGTCTTATGTTTAGATCTTTGATCCATTTTGAGTTAATTTTTGTACAGGGGGATAGACTGTAGTCCAGTTTCATTCTTTTGCATGTGGCTTTCCAGTTTTCCCAGCACCATTTATTGAAGAGGCTTTCTTTTCTCCATTGTGTGTTGTTGGCCCCTTTATCAAAAATTATTTGACTATATATATGTGGTTTTATTTCTGGACTTTCTATTCTGTTCCATTGGTCTGAGTGTCTATTTTTCTGCCAATACCATGCTGTTTTGATTGTCGTGGCCCTATAATAGAGTTTGAAGTCAGGTATTGAAATGCCCCCAGCTTCATTCTTTTTCTTTAGGATTGCTTTGGCTATTCGGGGTTTTTTATAGTTCCATATAAATCTGATGATTTTTTGCTCTATTTCTTTAAAAAATGTCATTGGAAGTTTGATGGGAATTGCATTAAATTTGTATATTGCTTTGGGTAATATAGCCATCTTGATTATATTTATTCTTCCTAGCCAAGAACAAGGTATATTCTTCCATCTCATTATATCTTTTTCGATTTCCCTTAACAATGGTTTATAGTTTTCATTATATAAGTCCTTTACATTCTTTGTTATGTTTATTCCTAAGTATTTTATTTTTTTTGTTGCAATCGTGAAGGGGATTATTCTTTTGAGTTCCTTCTCAGTTGTTTCATTGTTGGCATATAGAAAGGCTATTGACTTCTGTATGTTAATTTTGTATCCTGCGACCTTACTGTATTGGCTTATTGTTTCTAGTAGTCTTTTTGTGGATTCTTTGGGGTTTTCGATGTATAGTATCATATCATCTGCAAAAAGTGATACTTTTACTTCTTCTTTTCCGATATGGATGCCTTTTATTTCTTTGTCTTGTCTGATTGCTCTGGCTAGAACCTCTAGTACCACATTAAATAAGAGTGGAGAGAGTGGACAACCCTGTCTTGTTCCTGATTTAAGGGGGAAAGCCTTCAGTTTAGTGCCATTTAATATGATGTTAGCTGATGGTTTATCATATATGGCCTTTATCATGTTGAGATATTTTCCTTCTATACCCATTTTGTTGAGAGTCTTAAACATAAAATTGTGTTGTATTTTATCGAAAGCCTTTTAATAAGAATATTTTTAAAAATAAAAGTGCTACTGTGCTATCTGTGCTATCTAATCCTATCCCCAAAATGTTATCATCTCTCAGAAGTGCCCAAACCAAGCAGCTCTAATTTCCACAAAGATAAAAATATATCAAGAGGTAGGCGACATGTCTTGACTTTTGGTCTGTGCTGATTTGTACCTTTGAAAATAGATCTATTTATAAATGCAAGCTGAAATATCTGAACTTCAAAATGACTTTAAGTCAAAGTATGAAAAAAACTACATTTGTAGATTCTTCTGATCTGGAGGGCTGTAAACAACTCAAGTAGATTTTGAAAACTTGTCTTAGGGAATAAAATCACAAATGGGAAAAGTATATATGTACACAAAGGAATACCACAAAATATTCCGCATGATCTATGTGCTAATTAGATGTATGATAGAAAACCAGAAGTAACTGTGTAAGAAAAGATCCACATCCTGTCACTAGAAACCACTTACATAGAAAAATAATGCCCTTCTACATGTGTCACCCCAATGACTGTATACTGAAATTATTCTGTTTAAGGCAAGTACATACTCAATTGAAAGGGAAACTAATTACTATAAGACAGGATATTTCAAAAGTAGAAAGTCGTAAAACACATACTGTTGTAAATGATCCAACATATACACATGCTATATGGGGTTCTTTCTACCTTAAGATATAAAAGTCACTAAAGTAATGCCATTTCCTTCTTTTTTTAGGAAAAAATTATCAGAGAAATAATATGTAAGTAGATTCAACTAATAGTTCTTTTTATAATGTCATATTCTATATCTCGGTCCATGTCTCCTAACAAAGATTGTGTGTGTTCAGCCTGCATTTATCAGTTGTCTATTATTTGAAAATCCATGTTAAATGTTTTGAAGAAATATAAGCATAACAAAATACAGAAATAACTCTTTCTAAAATATGTGCCCACTAAACTGGAGAACGTTTTCACACTGCATTTTTGTCTCTTAGTATTTTACTTAAGAAAAAAAATCAGTCATGATATAAATATTGCCAAAGCAGAAAATATACAGGTATGATTATAGAAGGAGTTTTTAATTAATGAAGACATAGGAAGAGAAATAAGAGAAAGCATTTTTAATGGTTAGTAAAGTTCTTACAAAAGGCAAATGTCAGGAAATTAAATGCAATTGATATGTACATTGGTAGAAAAATACAAGATAATATAATCATCATCACCATTGTTATTCTTCTCCCCAAAAGCTTTTCTCTTGATGCTCTAAGAACACGTTTAAAGAAAAGAGCTTAAAAGCAATGACTTCCTTTTCAAGATCTATTTTCTTTGTTTCTAATTTCCAGTCTCTAACTAAATGTAACAAAAGACTGTTTTCCTTAAACAGACATCATTTTTTTCAGCATTAAGAATGCTGCCTTAATGTTTATATTTGCTGAAATCAGGTAATTTGGGCTACATTTCATAGCCAGTATCCAATGACATTTACAAAGGGCTTCAAGAGCTAAATTCTATCTTTTATGATATCAGCATAAATATACTTTTATAAAAAGACAAAAGAATCAGATGATAGGTTGGAAAAGATTAAAATTTCAGATATAACTTTGAATAACATTTTTAAAAGTACTTCAAACCTATATCCTGACTTTTTTTTTGTGACAGAGACAGAGAAAGAGACAGAGAGAGGGACAGACAGACAGGAAGGGAGAGAGATGAGAAGCATCAACTCTTCACTGCAGCACCTTAGTTGTTCATTGATTGCTTTCTCATATGTGCCTTGACCAGGGGAGCTACAGCAGACCAAGCGACCCCTTGCTCAAGCCAGCAACATTGGGTCCAAGCTGGTGAGCCTTGCTCAAACCAGATGAGCTTGTACTCAAGCTGGCGAGCTCGGGGGTTTTGAACCTGGGTCCTTCGCATCCCAGTCCTATGCTTTATCCACTGTGCCACCGCCTGGTCAGGCTATCCTGACTTTTAACTTTAAAATTCCTGCTTCGTCCCCTCTCCTCCACTCTCATCAACTGGTATAGGGGTTGTGCACCAAACCTGGACAACATCCCAGCTCTGTGCCAGGGTCCTGACTTTCAGTAGAATTTAATGGGTAGATAGATAATTTTCCTGAAGTTGAATTGAAGAGTTTTCTGAGCATGTGACTTGCCATTCTAAAGTAATAAGGCTGATTCTCATGCATGGCTTGAAGAAGCAGCGAAGGAATGATCATACCAAGGACAAGTCTAAACAAGCTTAACCCTGGAGCCGCAGTGTTCCAAAGGCTGGCTGGCCCCCTCGCCTGAGATGATGTTAAATAAACACACACATGCGCGCGCGCACACACACACACATGCACACACACACAGCTCACCTTAGAAACAGATGATTTAGAATTTTAAAAATATAGAAAAAAATTTTAGAAGTGATTTAAATTAAAAAATTATTTGTATGTGAAATTAAATATGCAAATAATACACAACCTATTAAGAGATGCTAGAGGGGGATAAAGTTGTGTTTAAAAGATTTTTTAAACCTAATCTCAAAGAGTTTCAAGAAAATAGAGAAGACTTTTGAGACACTTTAAACTAGGTATCAGAATAACTGCTATTGCATTTTTATTTTATTTATTTTTTAATTGATTTTAATTTATTGTGTTTACATAGATTCTAGTGTCGCCCCGAATGCCTCCCCCCTCCTCGGTATTCCCCTCAACATCTCTCTTGCCTCTTCCCGATAGCGCCCTCCCCCCTTCCCTTCAGGTTTATCCCATCCTATCCTCCCCTTTCCCTCTGTCCTCTTTTCCTCTGGTTCCTTTGATCCCTCCTCTGTCTCAGTTCTGTTTCTCAGTTCACATTGTTCATTGAATTCCTCAAATGACTGAGGTCATATGATATTTTTCTCTTTCTGCCTGGCTTATTTCATTTAACATAATAGTTTCCAGGTCCATCCATGTTGTCACAAAAGGTAAGATTTCCTTCTTTTTCATGGCCCCATAGTATTCCATTGTATGTATGTACCACTGCTTTTTAATCCACTTGTCCACTGACAGACACTTGGGCTGTTTCCAGATCTTCGCTATTGTGAAAAATGCTGCCATAAACATGGGGGTGCATCTCTTCTTTTGAAACAGTGCTATGGTGTTCTTAGGGTATATTCCTAAAAGTGGGGTGGCTGAGTCAAAAGGCAGTTTAATTTTTAATTTTTTGAGGAATCTTCATACCACAGTGGCTGCACCAGTCTGCATTCCCACCAGGAGGGTTCCCTTTTCTCCACATCCTCACCAGCATTTTATTCTGTGTTGTTTTGTTGATGAGCGCCATTTTTAGTAAAATAGACTCCTCGTTCTGAGCCAGGTCAGCTAAATATCAATTGAGCAGAGGGGAAACCTCTGTCATTCTGATGCTGTCAAGCTTGGAAGCCACCTAAGAGTGTTGAAGGCATATTGAGTACCTCCTAATACATCTTTGAAAGAAAGTGATTAAAGAGTTAAATTTAGTTAAAGAATCAGACTTATTCTAAAAGAAAATATGAACAAGTTTTCACTGGTTTATCAACAAATATATATTGAATGCCAGCTAAGAACAAGGGACTATACTTGATAAAAATGGCAACAAGGCCCTGGCCAGTTGGCTCGGTGGCAGAGCATCGGCCTGGCGTGCGGAAGTCCCGGGTTCGATTCCTGGCCAGGGCACACAGGAGAGGTGCCCATCTGCTTCTCCATCCCTTCCCCTCTCCTTCCTCTCTGTCTCTCTCTTCCCCTCCCGCAGCCGAGGCTCCATTGGAGCAAAAGATGGCCCGGGCGCTAGGGATGGCTCCTTGGCCTCTGCCCCAGGCACTAGAGTGGCTCTAGTCACGACAGAGCGACGCCCTGGATGGGCAGAGCATCGCCCCCTGGTGGGCGTGCCAGGTGGATCCCGGTTGGGCGCATGCGGGAGTCTGTCTGACTGCCTCCTCGTTTCCAGCTTCAGGGAAAAAAAAAATGGCAACAAAATGAATATGAGAAAAGAGATGAGACAATAAAAACAGTAGCTAACATATATTCAGTGTTTTCTATGTGCAGGCATTGTTCTAAGCACACACATATATATATATAGTATATAAATTTATATATATATAAATATTTACTACTATTTTAGGTATTATTAAGTATATATAATTATTGTTTACAAATATTATCTTACAACAATATTATGATGCCCACTTTATAGATCAGAAAACTGAAAAACAGAGGTTAACTAACTTGCCCAGGGCCATGGAACTGGTTAAACAGTATGGCTTGGCCTTGAATCCAGGCAATCTGACTCCAGCAGCTGTGTTCTTCAATAGCATAGAATACTGACTAGGGCAAAGAATGAAAAATGACTCTGAAAACATGCCAGACTTAGAAGTGAACAAAGAGGTGAAACAATACCAATATCCCTATACTCTAAGAAATCCAGGTCAATATCAAAAGTGAAAACAATTTTATTTTCTTGACATAAATGACATTGTTGATACAAAATTCATACCAAAGATAAAACACTCAATAAAGATTCTTATGTATAATTGCTGAAACATTTGGAAGATTCTCTGAAATACATAATGGGTAATATTTATCTAGAAATTAGTTCATAATGAAGATTAGTAACCTCACAGTTGTTCATGATAAAACTATTTTTATATCAACACTTTTTCTTCCCAAATTAAAAAACTGATGTTTGTATTGTAATTTTTAAATTTCTATTCAATTTATTTAAACTCACAAACAAAATTAATTAGCCATTTTTTCCCACCTTCCACCCAGTGCTTGCAACCACCAACTTGTTTTTACATCCATGAGCTTGTTTTGTTTCACATTCCAAATACAGAGAGTTTATACAGTATTTGTCTTTAACTTATTTCATTTAGTATTATACCCTCAAGGTCAATCCATGTTGTCACAAATGGCAAGATTTCATCCTTTTGTAGTTGAATAGTATTCCATTATATGTATTTCTGTGTGTGTATGTGTGTGTGTGTGTGTGTGTAATATATGAGATCTATCACAATTTCTTTACCCATTCATCCATCTATTGACACTTAGGCTAATTCCATATCTTGGCTATTGTAATTGCTGTAATAAACATTGTGGTTCATATATCTTTTCAAGTTACAGTTTTCATTTTCTTCAGATAAATACTCAGAAGTGGAATTGCTACCACATATGGTAGCTCTATTTTTAAGTCTTTGAAGAACCTCTATACCGTTTTCCATAGCAGCTGTACCAATTTACATTCCTATCAACAATGCACAAGCGTTCCTTTATCTCCATACCTTCAACACTTACTTTCTTGCCTTTGTTATAACAGCTTTTCTAACAGGTGTGAGGTAAACCTGACTGAGTTTTGATTTGCAACTCCTTGATAATGAATGATGCTGAGCATGTTTTCCTGTCTCTGTTGGCCATTTGTATATCTTCTTTGGAAAAAAAATGTCTATTCAAACCTTCTGCCCATTTAAACTGGGAAATTTTGTTATTGTTTAGTACACTTACCTTTTAAAGAAATTTTAAAATATGAAAACATATCTTTTATTTACACACATTCGTAAATTTTACACTACATTTCCAACAAATCTAAGTGTCCACTGACATTATTTTCCTTCTGTTGGAAAAACTTCTTTAAACATTTCTTTTGTTAAAATATTTTTGTCTGAGAAAGTCTTGAATTCACCTTCTGTGTTGAAAGATTTTCATTGAGTATGGAATCCTAAGTAAATAAATTTTGTTTTGTTTCAAACTTTAAAGTGTTGTCCTAGTATCTTTTGGTTAAACAGGTTTCTGATATGACACTAGGTATCATTTTTATCTGAGTTTCTCTTTATGTTATGAGATTTATTTTTACTGCTTTTAAGATTTTATACTTATCACTTTTTAAAAAATTTTATTATGATATGTCTTTTGTGTTTTTATTAGAGTGGGAAGGACTTACCTGCTTGGGATTCATTGAGCTTCTTGGATCTGTTAGGTTCTAATATTAATCAAATTTTTGGTCTTTATTTCTTAAAAAAAAACTTTCTGTTTCTAACTCTCCTCATTTTCTGAACATGTTACACATATTTTAGTTTGAAGGTTTCCTTTTCTAGGCATTTTTCTCTGTTTTATTCATTTTGAATTGTTATTATGGTAACCATTAAGCTGAACTTGGAAATAAATCACCTCCAATTCCATAAGAAGATATTAGAGAAGAAAATTGCAGCTACAACAATATGTTTGGCATTAAGGCATTTAGTTTCAGAATTACAAATACCTTTCATTTATATTCTTCTGCCAGGTTTCATAAGTCTTCTATCATAAATTCTCTCAACAATCCAAGTTTATTTCTCCTCATTCTTTAATATTAGAACCTCTTCTCAATCATTTCTCCACTTTCCAATAATCATACCATAATCTCTTCTAGCTTTGTGTTACCCACTCTCCTATATAGAATAGAAATGTCTTTTTTAATTCTCCTTATTTTAAAACAATGGAATATTCAAGACATAAATATGTGACAGTAGTAGCACAAAGAATAGGAGAATTAATAGAAATATATTGGTATAAATTTCTTAGGTCATAATAAAGTAATAAATATCATTCAAAGATAGACTATGAAAAGCTAAATATGTATGTTGTAAATCCTAGAACTACACATATACACACAACATAAAACAAAGATATATAGCTAATAAGCCTATGGTAGGTATAAAATGAAATCATTAAAAAACATTTAATTTAAAAGAAGTAAAAAGTACAAACTAAAAAAACAAAAGAGACAAATCAAACTCAAATGACAAGATTAAATACAATTGTATCAATAATTATATTAAACATAAATGGTATAAAAACTGCAGTTAATAGCAAGAGATTGTCAAATTGGAGTTAAAAAGCAAACCCAAATATATTTTTCTGTAAGAAGAACTTTAAATGTAAAAGCACAGATAGGTTAAAAGTGAGAGGATGGAAAGCTATATCTCATCATAACACTAGTAAATGAAAAAGTGGAGTAGCTATATTAATATAAAACAAAGTGGACTTTAGAACAAAGAATATTACCAGGAATAAAGATAAACATTTCATAATGATTTTAAAAAATAATTCATCCCCACGCCTCAGTAGCTCAGTTGGTTAGAGCATCAACCCGATACACCAAGGTGGCAGGTTCAATACTGGGTCAGGGCACATAGAAGAAACAATCAATGAATGCATAAACAAGTGGAACAATAAATTGATGTTTTTTTCCTCTTTCTTTTACTCTCTCTCTAAAATTAGTTTAAAAAATTAAAAAGACAACTCATCAAGAAAATATAACAATCTTGAATGTATATGACACCACTAACAGACCTTCAAAATAGACAACTCTTACAGAACTAAAAGGAGAAATAAACAAATCAACAATTACAGAAAGGACAATGAAAAATTTAAAATTGACATTTATAGAACACTTCCAATCAACAAAGCACAACATACACAGCACCTTCATTTAGATCATATTCTGAGCCATAAGACAAATCTCAAGATTTTTCAAAAAAAATTATACACAGCATGTTTTCTGGTCACAGTGGAAATAAATTAGAAATAACAGAAAGTTACCTAGAGATCCCCAAATAACTGGAACTTTTAAAATATGCCTCTAAACAACAGATGAGGAAATCACAAGAAAATTTTTTTAATCTTTTGAACTGAATAAAAATAAGAAGACAGCATATTGACATTTGATAGAGATCAGGCAGTGCTTAGAGGGGAATTTATAACATTAAATGTTTATATGATATTAGAAGAGTAGAAAGATCTAAAAACAACAATCTAAGCTTCTACTTTAAGAAACTACCAAAAGGAGAATCAATTAAACCCTACATCTGCAGAAGAAAAAAAAATTTAAAGAGAAAAAAATCAATAAAGTGAAAAACAGACTAAAAAGTAGAAAATCAATTAAATCAAAAGTTGTTTCTTGGAAAATATCAGTAAAATTGATAAACTTCTATTTTTCAGTTTCTATAGTCACATTCTTTCTTGAATTTGTTGCCTTCCAAGTTCACTTGTTCTTACTGAACTTTAACCCTTGTTGAGTATCCTCCTTCAGTGTCCCTTCCTCCCTATCCAGGAATGCTTCAATTGTTTCCACCCAACTCACTGATTCCAGTGCAAAACCAAGTTCCAAAAATGTGTTTGGGTCTCCTACTCTGTGATGCTGTTATTGATGGTGCACATCCAATCACAGAAGCAGTAGGTGGCTGAAAAGTCAAACCATGTCTTTGTGCTCCCCTTTCACTCAAAAAGCCCATAGGTCTGCAAACTTCAGTCTGTTTTCCTGAGCTAGACTAAGATTGGGGCTGAGAAGACTGGAAACCCCTGTTCCTGACTTCACACAGTGAAGCAGGTCCCGGACTCCTATCTCACAGAGAGCCTTTTAAGTCTCTGTTATTCTTCAGTAGACATGACAGATTACTTCCAACCAGGAGCCCAGCAGGCCTGTGGCTTTAGTACTGCTCAAATCTTTATGTTTCTATTCTAACTCTAGTTCTTAGTGATAGTCAAGATATTTAACAACCTCATACATCCCAGACACAAAACAATCACAGCACAAGCCAGCTTGGAATGGAGGGAGGGAGGGAGGGAATGAGGGAGGGAGGGAAGAGGGAGGGAGGAAGGAAAGAAAGAAGGAGAGGAAGAAGGAGGAAAAAGTACATGATGTCTGTAACTTACTCTGAAACATCAAAAATGGTCTGATAAAGAGATGAATAGAATAATAGCCATTTGAAAAATTAAGTATAGTAAAATGTTAATAGAGTCTAGGAGGCAGACATATGGATGTTCACTATAAAATTCTTTAAATGTTTCTGCATGTTTGAAAATGTAATAATAGAATCCTGGGGACATATCTGAATTTAAGAGGTATATTACGTTGTATAGAATAGTGCAGCCCTAATATAATAAAATCAGTTCAGTGAGGCCATGCCAGCATTTCAACAGTGCCTCACACGAGGTAAGGTTAAACCTTGTTTTGAATAACTGTTGATATATATATATATATATATATATATATATATATATATATATATATATATATATATATGCTATGTAATATATATGATGCTATGTAATATATATATTTTTACTGTGGATTGTGTATAAACTATATTTCTTACTGTGGATGTCAGTCAAAGAAATTTGAAAGCCACCAGTGTAGAAGAGGCAAAGCTCAAAGTTCACCTCTTTGGTCTCAAGGGATTACAAGGAAAAGAAGTAAGAAAGAGGTCGGATAGGAAGTGTGGGATGAATGGGAAAGGAGGGAGAGCTGAGATGCAGAGGATCTGGACTACTGTCTCCCACCTTTAGCCCAGAGAAGGTCGGATATGTCAGAAAAGTTGAGAAGACTAAGGACAGAGGCTTCCATGTGGATTCCCTTTGATATTCTGGGAGGTGACTGGACTGAGCCTGCCCCCTTCACCAACCTTGAGCAGAAGTGAGGGGGATAGAGCTCCAGAGTAAATGACTGTAACAGTAAAGGAGGCAGAGAGGAGGCCATAATCTAGCTTTCTTGAGTTGTTTTCAAATGGAGTGTGGAGAAGACCTACAAATTCTCACAAGGTTCCCGGGGAACCAAAAAGTAGCAAAGTTGTAAGCAAGAAGGGTAGCAAACATCAAGGACCCAAATGGCCACAAGTGACTACAGCAGAGGCTGTAGGGTGACCTGTTTAGGCCATGAGCAAGGCAGAGAATGGGGTAGAATCTCACTGACAGACAAGTTAAGGCTAAAGCCTCGGGGAAACCCTGGCCAAGGAGAACACAGCCAGCAGTTCAGGAGTTACATCGGCTACAAACCTCAGCACTGATAACACGGGTGTTAACTCAGTGCTTGGAGACCATGTGGTTGAAGGGACCACTTTCCTTCTATGGCGCCATGAAAACTCCAAATATTTTACTCACATACTATTTAAGAGAACTTTGAAAACTATCAGCATTTTACGTTGATATTTAATATTTTGTATCATTACCTTAAAACCAATCATGAAGGATGTCTTTCCTTGTATATTCTAAATATTGGTATTACTAAATAAAAGTTTTCTTTTAAATCTACCCACTGAGATTAAATACCATAGAATTTTTTATCAATCATCACTTATTTTTTTAAATAGATAAAAAAAAAACCTCATCTTTAACAATCAGAAAGGTTACATGTTCTTTTTTCTCTTCTCAACTTCACATTTCTATCCCATTTCTTCCTTAACAGAAACACCTATATAACAACAAGGAAATACTCCAAAACCCACAAGAAGTTATACATCTAGTGATTCATTCCCTATACCTACCCCTTCTTCTTTGTTGCGTATCTGAAGAGGAGCAAGCCCAGTTGTGACTTAACCCGCTCTGTGCCTTATAAACCCAGGTGACTACTCACAGAGAACCCAGAAAAAGAGCAGAAATATGAGCATCTGAGCCCCTTTATCCAAAAAGCTAAACATTACCTAAAAGAATTGGTTAAATTATTTGGCCTGAATGAAATTTAGCTCTTACTTATCCCCCACTACCATGAGTGATGCCTCATATGAATGGTCAAATCAGATTTAGGCAACATTTAAAAAAATACTTCGTTGCATATCGCATGTAGTGTCTGTGTGAATTTGCTTTCTCAAAACCTGCATCTCCTTCCTTACTCGAGCATATGGTTTCCAAACTCAGTGACTTTTATTCCCCATCCACAGTTCTCAGCCACTCTGGGATCTTAGATGTTTCAACCCCAGGGTTCAGGAAGGAATTTTGGTCTCACATTTACATTCAAAATGAGCCACAAATTTAGCATTTTTCCTTCTCTCCAAATAAAGTTAGACATACAAAGAGATATAGTGACAGAATTAACCAAAGAAGACAATTATTATAAAACCTATGTTCCACCACCAGATCATGCCACCTATATGGTCTATGAATTAATATTTTTAAAACCTTGTCATTATCATAGAAATAGAATAATTATGTCATATTGTGGAGGATTGTTGATAGAGTTAATTTTAAGTATGACCATGTAAAATATACCCAGTGGTTTCAAACTTCTGGGTTTTTTTTCATTTCTTTAATTTAATATACTGAGAACTTCAAAGAAATATGGACAACTCTCAACTTCTGAGAGGTC
This sequence comes from Saccopteryx leptura, assembly GCF_036850995.1. NCBI lineage: Eukaryota > Metazoa > Chordata > Mammalia > Chiroptera > Emballonuridae > Saccopteryx > Saccopteryx leptura. The sequence goes on along the minus strand of NC_089503.1, from coordinate 30,753,842 downwards.
TTATCTAAACCCATTGCCCTTACTTCCTCAGCATCTTTAACCCTATTTACTCTAAGGTTTCATTCTTCCTAGATCACCAATAAACTCTCTTGTATCAAATATAACCTGATTGAAAATAATATCTTCTTCCCAAATTCATGCCATTGCCCATATAAGTCTCCTTTTCAAACCCTTCCTGTATTTCACTTAATGAAGCATACCTAGCCTACTCTAACAGCAAAAACAGCACTCTAGTCCTATTACAACTTTATCTTGCTCTCTCATTTTGGACAAGTATTTCAGTTGTCATCTATGATATTAATAAAAAAGTATCACCTATATGTGGAATCTTTTAAAAAGTCAAATTCATAGAAACAGAGAATGAGACCTTGGCCTGTTGGCTCAGCGGTAGAGCGTCAGCCAGGCATGTGGGCGTCCTAGGTTTGATTCCCAGCCAGGGCACACAGAAGAAGCGCCCATTGGCTTCTCCACCATTCCTCCTCTCCTTCCTCTCTATCTCTCTCTCTCTTCCCCTCCCGCAGCCAAGGCTCCACTGGAGCAAAGTTGGTTCCGGGTGCTGAGAACAGCTCCATGGCCACAGCCTCAGGCAGAATGGCTCCAGCCACAACGGAGAGTCGCCCCAGATGGGCAGAGCATCGTCTCCTGTAGGCATGCTGGGTGGATCCCAGTCGGTTGTATGCAGGAGTCTGTCTGATCCTCCCCCGTCCCCACCTCTATTCTAGGGGGGGAGGAGGAGAAACAGAGAATGAAAAAGTAGTTGCCAAGTGTCGGAGGTGGGGAAAAAAGGAGAAGTTGGTAAGAGGGTAGAAACTTTCAGTTATAAGATGAATAAGGTCTGAGGTTCTAATATAAAACATGGTGACTATAGTTGATTAGTGATAACACTGTATCATGTAATTGAAGTTTGCTAAAAGAGTATAACTTAAATGGTCAGATATATACATATATGATGTATGTTGAAATTAACTAGATGGTGGGAATTCTTTCACAATGTATACATATGTCAAATTACCATGATGTGTATACTTTAAATATCTTACAATTTTATTTGTCAAGTATGCCTCAGTAAAGCTGAAAATATAAAGATGATGATGATGATGATGATGACGATGACGACAATGCTAGCTGATACCTACTGACCACTTACTATGTCCCAGGTACTGTGTTAAAAGTTTTATATACATTTACTATTTAATCCTCACAACAACCCCAATGAGGTAAGTAGTATTATTGTTGTTACACTTACTATCTATAAAATGAGAGGAGTGATTTAGATAGCTTCTAAAGTTCATTTCAACCATAAAATGTTTTCATTCTATTTTTAATCTTTCTTCTACTTAAGTTCTTATACAACATAGACTCTGTACCATATATTTTTAGCATTTAATTATATACATCAAAGTATGTCCCCTAATAGTTTCATGTATGTATGTTTTATCTCCAAAAGAAGAAGCTTCCTAAGTCCAAGGTCTTAGATAATTCTCCCGTATTCTCAATCCTGGTTAACACACAGACTGAGCACATAAGGTATACTCAACCTCCATCATTTACATTGGTTTTTCTGTTTCTCTAAATGTTTTTCCTTTCGAGTAGGTGAATCTTTTCTCACCAAACAACACAAGGTTAATTCAGTTAACCTGCTAGTTAGACATAGTTAGATGGCAAATAGTTTGTGACCTATGTAGGTTTTGGGGTTTATTTCCACTATTTTTTGTTTTGTTTTGTGAAGAATACAGTACTTTATCTACCTAACAGTGAATTAAACCCAGGTCATGTTAAAAGAGCCTTTGTTATTTCGTTAGTCATAGAATGTGGAATCCAGTGCCAGAAGTATAATTATGGTATCTGGATTGAATTTTCTCCTTCTAATACAGTGCTAATAGAATTTTCAGTGATGATGTTGCCACTGTGTATTTGAAATGTGGATAGTGCAACAGAGAAACTAAATTTTTATTTTATTTAATTGTATTTAATTTAAATTTAAAAACTACATGGGAATAGTGTATTGGGCACATAACTCATCTGTGGCTTGCCAAGATTGAGTTCTATGTTCCAGCACTTTTTATTTCTCCTACTATTCTCTTCTCTGAAACCTACAACATTTACTTCCTAGTGACATATATTAAGCGTTGATAAATAGGCTCTTGCTATATCCTTTTTCCATGCATAATTGGCTTCATTGGAACTTGAAATCTTTTTAAAATGTAACAGGATGCTGATTATTTTTTCAAGAAATCGTGTAGAATTCATTTTCTAATATAGTTAACTTGAGAAAAATTGATTGAAGAGAGCAATAAATGCCATTTCCATATTTTGTTACATATAGAAACCATAAGCAAATAAGGAATTATATTATTTGAAAATCAGCAATTTGTTACGATTGATGCATTCAAACTAGAGTTATTAACAGGCGAGAAGAAACCATTATATGTCTCTTAATGAAATAAAGCAAGGCAACAATTTCTAAAATATTTACACTTAAGAGTTTTCCCTTTCCTCAATAAGTAGTCAGCCTTAATAATCAAAGATTTTAACTAACAATCACAGACAACATTGATCAATTTGAATAGAAAATTAGAAAATACGAGTCAATCCTCAAGACAGTTTGTTTTCCTACCCCTAAGAATATGCCTTCACTACTGTTTTAGTTCTTCAAAGGAAAGGGAAAAAGTCATTCATATTCTTGTCCATTCACACAAACCTCTCAGTGAGCATTATTGTTTTGGGAGGAGGGGGTGACAGGCAGGGTGCCGAGGATGTTGAAGGAACAGATAGGATGTCAGGTGAAGATAGAATGCTATGCCCTCTCTAACCAGCTGAAGACTCTCGGCATGATTGTTTTCTTACAAATAATACCTGTGGGTGTTGAAACTGTTCAGGGAATCTATCAAACACACTCTTTCACTTTGCTGCTGTAACTCTATAAAATTTATTCTCATTTCAAAAGAGTCATAGGCAATAATACCTGTAGGTAGTTGAGTAATTTAAAGAAAATTTGTCAGGTCTTCCTTTACCAGAACAATTCTATACTTATTTGGAGAGCTTGAAATACAACATTTTCTACTCAGTATAATTAAAAATTTCAGAATAAATAAGGACTTCATCTAGTTAAAGAGTTGTCTTATAAATATATGAGTAGAGATAATATAGTTTTAGAATGATTGAGAACAAAACTTTGATCAAAAAAGGAAAATAAATGTTATAATCATTCTCATTTTTTACAACTTTAGAAGGTATTTATATATGAACATATGAGAACAGAAAATACTTAAATAGAAAATTTCATTATTAATATATTAATACAAAATTATTGTTCTCAGGGAAATCAGAAGGCTGAGATTTATAAATTTATAAAAGCTACCTGTTTAAATTGAAAATTTTGGAAGAATAAAGTAATAACTTATCCCGATTAGTTAACTTTTCTTATTAAGTCATCTGTATACATATTATGTTTATTTTACATTAAGTACCATAACACACTTATATGTAGATTAAAAAAACTTTTTCTACCACACAGTTGGTATTTTCAGTCACAAGTTCAGAGAAAGAGCTCAATAATGCTTAGTTTTAAAATGTGTTTTCCATACTAGTTCATTCAAAATATTATAAAATTAAACAATTTTTAAATTAAAACTGTTGATTTAAAGATGAAGACATATTCTTAGATAATTCCCAAATGGAACTTACTCATTAAAATGTTTATATTCACATTATAAAATTTTATCTTCCTTTATAGTTATATTAAAATACCATTTTAAAGTAAGTTAGCTCTTATTTTTTGAAGTAGTTAATATGAATAAATATGATATTTTGATTGAAAGATACCAAAGAGATATAAATAAAGCTCCCTGCTTTATATAACTGAATTACAATATATAAAAGGAAAATCTTTAAATCCAGTCATTTTACAGTGCGACTTAATAGTTTTCATGGGAAAAAGTTCAGTTTTGAGCCAGAGATACATATTTGACATTTGCTAGTATAATTCTAAAAAAAAAATAGAGAAAAATACAGAATTGAAAATTTTTCTCAGGACCAATCAAATGAAATGTTCCATGAAATAAAAGTGCCATGGATAAATAATAAAAAGTAAACAATATTTCAATATTATTTCTTGTTTTATCTCATTCTTGTGGTTGTTTTTTCTTTTACCCTTTGTAATAATTACCTATGCACAAACTCTAGATGGCAATATTGCACTTATACTGTACTTTCAAGAAAATTGTCACAACCGGTCCCGACATAGCCTCTTTATCAACATTTTATGTGCCACGGATCTATAGCCTCTTATTATAAGTGTAATGAAGCAGAAGTTATTGAAGCATTTTATTGATTGCTCAGATCACGAGTTTACTGCCATACTGAATTGGCACCTTACTCGCTGAAGCAAACTGCTGACACCTTTTTTAAAAAGTGACAACTACATCTATTTCATGACCAGAAATCCATTTTCATCTCTATCAAGACAAGAATGCAATTTTCACTTCATTTAACTGATGTTAGGCCTGCTCAAAGCATGACACTTAGAAAAAGACACAAGTTTAAGGTTCTTAAAATACTTCAAGTAACTAGAATGCAGCTTGGTTTCAGGGGAAATAAATGCAATAATCACTCCAGTCTACAAACAACCTAATATTCTAAAAAATTTCCTATCAGAACCTGCAGAAGTAGTTTTTATTTGAAACATTGGCAACACTACATTAACGTTTTTAATAGTAAGTTATATGTATATATTATAGATTTTGTTTCAAGGTTTTAAAGGACATCAGAAAGTTCAAAATTAATATATTTGGGGCATTGGGTTTACCCAAGAAGGGTAAACCAAGGAAACAGTCCAATTTATAATGTACATGTAGATAGAGAACTAATACAGAGTGAGTGACTGTAGTCAACAATGCTGTATTATATACTTGAAAGTTGCTAAGAGAGTGCATCTCAAATGTTCTCAGCACACACGAACAATAGTAATTCTGTGAGGTAATAGGGGTGTAAACTCAACCTACTGTGGTATTCATTTTGCAGTATATGTGTATCCAATCATTACATTGTATACCTTGAACTTACACACTATTATATGTCAATTATATCTCAGAAAAGCTGGAAAAAAGTAGCTGTCATTTTAAAAAGGAGTGTAGTCAAAAATGAAATAGTAGTTTTTTCAGTAATATAAAGACCAATAAATGATTTTGTTTGATCTTAACACAAGACAAACTGAAAAGACGATCTGAAAAGACAAACTTTTCATACTATTTTATAGAAAATTAAAATACTAATATTCCTCTAAAAATAAATTTTGCAATAAACAAGTCCTGTTAAGAATAAATAAAATTCAAGCATATTCTGAATAGCAATTCTATTCTGAATAGAGTTATCTTTTATTATTGATTTGATATCTAAGTATTAAATTTACTGAAAGTGTCAGTAAAGTGAACCAACACTAACTTATAAAAATCTTTAACAAAATTTAAGGACTTTGGTAGAAGTTTGTTTTATGTAATAGCAAAGTACATTTCAGATTTAAACTGCAAAATCAATATATGCTGAAATTGGTGGTCATTTCTTTACCTAATTATAAAGTTACAATACAGTTGCAATTTAAAAAGTTAAACCTAATTTTCAAATAGATTTAGTGTCTGACATTTTTTAGCTCAAAGCACCAATAATGGAAAATTTAGAAATAGCTCATAATAGCATTTTAAAAAGCACCTTGCTTAAATTAATAAACAAAAAAGTCCTTAAACCATGAAAGCTTAAATCACTTAGAAAGAAAATTATACTTTTAACAAACTTTATTAAGTACCGATCTTTAGAAATAGCCCAGGTATATTTTCCAAATTAAAATTATAAAAATGAAACTGAAGTTTCAGATATAAATAGAAATTGTCAGGTTTTCTGTTTTTCCATACCATGCAAGAGTTTAGATGATACCAAAGGATTGTAAGAAATATTTGAGGGTATTTTAATGTTTATTTAATTTTAAAGTAACCAAACAAACTAAAACTTAATTTCAGAGTTGATCATTTCTTTCCAAAGAGTTAAAAATTAGGAGTAGGATTGAAACTTCAAGTTTTTTTTTCTTCATGTCTTAACTACCAAAGGGGCTAGGGTGTTTTTCATAATTAAGATGGTGGTTGTTAAGATATTATAGTTTAATATCCTTTGTTTCTCTCTGAATGTCAGAAATTACTATACTATCTATAACAACTATTAAGCTATCCTGCAAACACTTTAAGTGATTAAAGTTGTATGTTTATGTGCTTTTGTAAAAATGAGTATATTAAAAGAAGAGTGTTATGCATTCATTTCATAAAAGTCGTTAAGAATTCTGTTGGTTGGGGGGGGGGGGAATCAAAGCAGAATCAAAATTGGGACGACATTTCCAGAAATGAATTTTCCCCCCAAATCACGTTTGTACTAAACATCAGCCGTTCCGAACTATTATTTATATAGCCTCCTGGCACAGGTCCTCGGACTTTTATGCATCCCTACAGTGTTTCTGAACAGACTGACATATATTTTGTTTACTGACAGCAACTAAAAGATCTATGTAGGATCATAAATAAAGAAGATTATGTTTAAAAATCACTAATATCATTTTAAAAGGTAGCGCAGGCTTGTGTTTTGGCCTCTGTTTAGCTGTGTTAGGCCTATGAATGACAGCTTCCCTGCTTGAAGCACACAGAAAGCACAGCCTTCCTCATTCACTGACAGGACTGTGGCCTTTTCACACGTTCCTTCCACAGCAGTGTTTGTCCCCAAACACTGGAACTCAACACAATGGCATTCCTACTTCAACACCCCCACCAACAGCACCACTACATAACAAGAATGCTAATGAGACGGAACAGGCCCTGTCTCCGAAAGTGTTAACTGCATTTTATATGCTTTCATTTATGCTACTTCAACATTTACCAATTAAATAGAGTCTGTTTAGCTCTGAGCAGTTTCTAAGATGTTTCACTTTTAAGAAAATAAATGTGAAAATAAAAGGGTAAGTGACTTTATGTGTCCTAAAATAAATCGCATTTTATATCCACAAATCAGTATATATTTAAGACCACACTAATGCAAGTGGGCTTCATTCAGTTGCATGTTACAATCACCAAGTTAAAGTTAAAATTTTTAAATGAATAAGTTCATAAATGTAAAACCAGCTGTTCTGCCTTTTCTTCTAAAGCCAAAGTATCACAGTTTACTCAACAGAAATTTCCTGTGGAGATTCCAAAACAGCAATTTAAATTCTACAATCTTTTGACAGAATCCCAGCAAAACAATATTATTGTTTTTATATACGATCTCAGAAGTGGAATAAATGGAAATGATATTAAGAGTTCATATAACACTATCATTTATAAGCTTAGATTCATTAAGGAAATAGGAACCATCCTCCATCTTCATTTTACCTATCTAATGATTCCTCAACACACTCTTCTATAAAGCTAAATAGCAAAGGCTGTCCCTAAGGTCAAATGAAGTAAATGCAGTTCAGATAAAGTTCATTAATGCTGAGAGGTATATTTGCAAAGAAGTCCTACTGACAAATAAAGCTATTGCCTGGCTTAACACTGAGCGCTGATGATCTAATAATGGCACCACTACCATGACTTTTCTAACATTGCCAAAATTTTACATTAAGTCATAATAACACACCAAAAAAGGAGACTCAAGAATACATAAATTGAGAAAACCTAAAAGAAATAAAAATTTGCATAAAATGCATACTATGCAAATATCTTTTTCTCCATTTTTCACCATTTTTCTATTTTAAGATAAAACTTAAACAAGTAGCATATTAAAACTACTGAGTGCAAAAAGCTTTAAGTTATAACAACTTAATGAAAAAAAGGTTTATTTAGGAATGGCAAAGAACATAAGTTTTTAAATATTTCTAAATTTGGCATAATGATGTAGACAATTTCAGGGAAGCTAAAAATGTTAATTTTGTTCATATTTACATGCAATATTTATTTTAATACAATATATTTATTATCAGTTTTGAGATATAAGGAAACCTTTACATTCAAAACAGTAATTCTTAAAGCATTTTCTTTTCTCACAAATCACAGAATGCTTTTCAATCTCATTCAACTCTTTTTCTCTGTTTAAATTTTAAATATTTAGGACAATGGAAGACAAAACATGCCATAACTACTTTCTGAGATATTTTTCTTTTTATATCTCTATCACTCTTATTTTTAATAACATTTAGAAAATGTGTAAGTTTTTTTTTTAATTTGATGTAAATGGTGCTTTTCTTGCATTGGTGAATGGTCTTGTTTTCTTTAACATTAAATTATTTTAAACTAAGTAGTGAAATCAAATCATTTAATACCAAATAAATTATTGTAACTAAATTGGTCATGATCCATTTTATAATATCATTGTATCACAAAGGTTGAATAATATTTTAGTTAAAGTAATTTAAATATAATAAAATATATTTTATTTAAAATATTGGATTTTTTTCATATTTATTATTATAAATAGACTTAGTTATGATAATTATTAATCCCATTTATGGATTCTATGGAATTTATTAACTAGGCAAACCAATTGCATTTTAAGAATAAAAGTTTCCACAGAAGCTCTTTCTTGCTAGTTCTGGATACCCTGATCCAAGAATTTCCTCCAGTCAATACAAATTGTTCTTTTCCAAACCAGACAGTAGGAGGTGCTGTGTGAACACTGACACTGAATCCCATTCTCACCTCCCCTCCCCCTGCACAGAGAATAATAGCATGATGCTTTCAAAATATTCATTTTTCAGCAGGCTGTGACCTGAGATAATGAGCCCAGTTCTAAACTGAAACCTCCCAGTTAGAAATGTAAAACCTAGCTCTTATTTGACTTGGTAAAACATAAGCTTAACTTCTGAAGAGCAAATGCAAAGAGGACTCTAAAAATGTGGCAGCTCCATTTTTATATTTTAAATGGCCTCAATCATTCTGCTTTGCCATGTGAATTCTACTTTAAAATAAGTTAAAGTCCATGGAAGCAGTTATAAAAATATCATAGTCTTTACATACACATTCACAATCATGGAAATTAAAGGACAAAATTTAGTTTTAAGCTAACTCAAATATATTAATTCTATTTCTGTACATTCAGATTAAGAAACATATAAAATAAATAAGCATAAGTGAGGTAAGTTATTCCTGATAGGAAGTTAATTTGCAATTTCATTCCCTAGAATACAGTAAGTTATATTTTAGTCCAACTTCTACAATAGCCTGATTTTATATGGGGGTTAAAAAAGGCTTATCACTTAAACCTTCAAATGACTTAGGAGCTATTCATTTTCTTATTTAAAGTAACTGTCTGTGGAATTTCCACATAAGAAGGGCCTTTGCTTTGCACAGTATGTAGCAAGAAAAGATGAGACATATGACATCCCATACCAAAAGACAGATACAATTAGCCCCATTATTGTTGGCTTTGAGATTACAGAAGAAGCATTTTGGCTCCCTAACGGGCACTGAGCTCACAAAATACATGTCACAGTTCTTCCATGACATGATGCCAATCATCGCTTCCATACAATCAAGTACATTTTAAAACACAGAATAAAGCAGTTTTTAAAGAGGGATGACTCACCTGTTTATAATAATTTTTTGCAGACTTTAAACGTTGGTACAAGGCCAAAAGAACTCCTTGGATGTATATCTTAGCTCCTGAAGGGCTGAAACCTTCTCCCTTAGAGACCCAAACTGGTCCCCGCAAAGGTGTGATGGAATTTTGCAGGCATTTTTCAAGCAGAGGAACTATGCAAGAAAATAAGGGAAAATCAATTCTTTTGACCCAACCGAAATACACTGCCTGGAACACAGCCCCAGTACCAGAGCTAACTCTTAACATCTATTATTTATATCTGACCTAGGTTAAGTCTTAGAGAGGCAATTCCTGCATTACTAGTGGCCACCATGAAGGATGTATTTATATTGAGACACCCCCCCCCCCACCCCGTGCAAGACTCCTAAGCTCTGTGAGCACACCTGAATAGTTCTGAAGTGTGCCTAACTAGCTGCACAGAGTGTCATGGTGTGCACTGATTGCCTTATCTTCTCATTTATCACAGATGAGTTGGAACCAACCTTGCTGAAATCTACTTGCATTGTCCTGATAAAATTGTAAGATCCATGTTGTTTCAGTGTATAGCTTCCCGTAGAGGAGCCTATATACCTAAAACATCACATCTGGCAATTATTCATAAAATATAATCCCCACCTTTATAAGCCATCCTACTCAATCTTCATTGTTATTGCTTAAATAGCCCATAAAACAGTAGGGCTGTTTAAAAGTAAAGGGGAGAATCTTAAGCAATTTATGATACCTTTTGGTTTTTAAGTTTGTGGGATATAAGCTAGTCAAAGATTTAGGACTGCTATTCCAGTAAGTGCTTTGTAAACAGAAGATATTTACTTGTAGGTCTGTATTGCAACATCCTTACGGACTTGACAGACATGTTTATACACTTTTTCACACGATTAACTTATGAAGTCTTTCTAGTGTAAAATAGTCAAATAACATGGCAGCTAGCTAACATTTCTCAAGACTTAATTTCCCTCTGGAAAAGCAGAAATAAAGAAATAAAAAATATATTGTAGGCACATTTAGGCACACAGAGAAATGAAATTATTATTTTTTTTACTTGGTCTTAACTGAAGTGTATACATGTGACACAACATAAATATATAAAATAACTATGTGGCTTAGCTACCTTATTGTGATACATTTTTTACTAAGAAAAGAAATTAAATAAATCATCAGCAAAGAAGACAGGTCCGTTCCATTGGTTATGTTATATGTTGCATGTTTTATGCAGAGAGGCCTAGCGTAGCAATCTGGAAATTGAATTACAATTAGGTTCAGCCGAGCTGCTGAGCAACTGAGTTATGCAAATAGCCTTTCCTACTGGTAGCCTGCTGAATTTTGCTCTCAGTAAAAAAGTTCTGCATGTTAGGGCACTAAATTCTGCAACTCTCTACCAAAGCACAATTTAAATTCTTCCTAATATATTCAACACTCCGGAGAACATTGGCAATTGAAGTCAAGTTAAATAAATTAAGAAATAGATATTAAACTTGAATAATTTACATCCTAGAAATAATCTTCAATTTAAATCTGAGAAAATTTTATTAGGTTCTTTAGACTCATAGCCTTATTCATCTCTGCTTGTCACAAAATAACTTTCAAATTCTTTATGCCAGTCCAAGGGATTCCAAAGAAAATTCTTATTGCTCTTCTAACACAAAACTACTTTTATTTTCAGAGTTTGTGCCCTCTATAAGATTTTAAGGGGGAAAAAATACAGCTTAGGGGGGAAAAAAAACATAAATTATACCAAAATGCAAGCTGTGTCAGAATTGATATTGGATGGAAAATAGCTCCCATGCTCCACATGATTTATGTAATTAGGAATACTATGGAAACCAGAAACAGCAAAGCAAAGAAAGCAGTATTCACAAGCAGGTTTTATAAGGGACTTCAGAATCTGCTCTGAACTTGTTGAATAATCTGTTCAGTACTCCAGAATCTCCCTGCTGGAAGCAGGGTCCTCATTATAACCACGAGAGTGCTAATAAAGGTTAGCCTCTGAACTAGGGATTAGGAAGCTCTTTCTCTTTGAGAGCTGCAAACTAGTAACTTTGATGATCTTCCTGAAAAGGAAGACAAAGCACACTCCAGGAATAAACAATGTTTCCACTAACTAGGAAGGTACAGAAAACATAAGAAAATGATATGCCTAAGTACTTAGAAAGGAAGTATAAATCATCTTAACATACTGAAAAAATTGAAAAAAAATAAAATTTATTAACCAGTTAAAGGACTCTTCATAAAAAAGCATTGACATAATGTGATAGTTATAAAATACAGTAGAAAAATTGATTGAAAAAAATCACTTGACTTTTCAACTCCGACGATAGCTTTTCAAGTATAAACTATTTTGTGGGCATTTTAGTGGATATTCATAATATTCTGTTCCAAAGATGACTCCTGAGTGTCTTAACCAACAATTTTCTCTCTTTCATGTGGAGTTTTTCTCTCTGTTTCTAAAGCAAAATTTCATTCTGTTAAAAAAGACTATGCATAATGATTTGCAAAAACTAAGGGCAATGATTTTGAAAGGATAATAGATACTTTCAACCTTGGAAAGAACATAAACCTACATGCTTCTATGAGCTGGCAAACCCCACAATATATATATAATAAAAAATAAGTCTTTCCCAGAGAATGAACTCCAGGATATTATTTTGTGTGTCCTTCCAAACCATGAGCTTCTCCTTCAAACTGCTACTCAGAAATTATGCTTTCTTCAAGGTTAGCTGGCTTCTATCATTCGATGTTCCTTTAACTTTGCGTGCACAGCTACACATGGCATTTCCCCTTAGGTTCGAGGCCTTTCTCATGGGTGTCCTACCTGTTTTCTTTTATTTACATGATTGTGACAAGACCTTTGCTTTTCTGTAATTTTAATGTTTTCATAAAGCAAATCCTCAACATGTTTGTTGGATAAATGATTTGGAAAATAATCATTCCTTAAATTTATCAACATGCATAGATCAGTCAAATGTAACCATTCCATTGAGATTATTTCCAACACTGGATAGGTGAAAATTTATATGAATAATCATTTTTGATGCACTTTGTTTATTCTCAAGTTATGACTATGGGACAAGTTAAAATTAACCTAAGAGTTCCAATAGGTTTGAAGTTAAGACTGAGGAAGCTGGATAAAGAAATCATGTGAGCAAAGAGAATAACTTCACTAGATATCTAGTACTGAGCATATTAGGTACATTGACCATATGATTAAAAGTAGTAGTTCTATCAATTTCATAGCAATCAATTGATACCTGTCTCACCTATGCTGTTCCATTTCCTTTGTATTTCTTCCTTCTTTTTTCTATCTGTTAATATGTTCTTATCCTTCAAGGCTCATATCAAATGTTATGTCCTCTGACAAAATGACCCAAGTGTATCAGACAAAATTAATTGCTACTCCTCTATATTTCCCAGAGCTTTGTTGATAGTTTCATTTTCCTCTTCTTGATTTGTATTAGTCCTCACGGCTCACCTTTCACTTCCATCCTCCAGTAAATTCTAAACCCTTTGGGATTTGAGGTGAAGATATTTTTCAGTTTGGTAAAAGCAGTGCTCAATAAGTGATGAATAAATATACTTTAGCTACACTGTAGACAGTCTTTCAGGTAAGTTTTAGGACCCTGGATCCAAGTACACACAATCACTTCGAGCTTGTAACTTTCTATGGCCTAATAAAACTTTGATCAAAATGTGATAAATAAATGTAAATTTACTAAAGTTTTGAAGTACATTTTGAGTATGTACCATTGTTTTTACTTTAATTTTCCATATAAAATTAGTTTGAAGATTAGATGAAAACTAAATATAAGGATGTGATTTGGTAATGAAGCATTAACTAGACAGGAGACGACCAGAGGTGGGCATTTAACAAGTCCTTGGGAAATCGCGTGTTCTTTCTCCTATCCTGTCATAAATCATGCGACTGTGGGAAAAGACACACAATGAAACTTAAATAACATAGAATTAATATTAGATTAAGGTCAAAGTAGCTATTTTAAATAATAATAAAGGTAATTCCTTCTAAGAACTCCAAACACAATGAGTTCAAATGCTATTCATAAGAAAATAAACTGTTCAGCCTTCAAGAGGACTTTATATTAAAACCACTTCATCACTGATAAGAAGCTTGAATTTATTTGGATTTATAATGGGAACAGAACAAGGATTTTTAACAAGGAGCCAAAAAGAAACCAGAAAGCTAATACAACTTATCAAATAGATATAGACTGAAATAATCTGTTAAGTTCTACACCTACCATTTTTACAGCTCTCTCTAACATCTCACTTTAAAAGAGACACTTCGTATACTGCATTTGAATCTACTGTGGAATGCTAAAAGGATTGTTTATTTACTAATAGAATTTCAAAAAGCACTAGAAATCATCAAAGGCTTTAATAACTTGCTTCTAATTATATAATAAATTAAAATGACATGCCAATTAAATATCTAGAATCATAATTTACATCATATTATAATTTCACATTTCAGTCAGATACATGAGATTGTGGGGGAAAAAATAAAAGAGTATTGCCCAGAACTTAATTACCTATAAAGAAACTTCTATATGTTTTTTGACAACAAGTTTTAGATCTCAATCTCAATAATACACAGCTATTGTCAGCAGGAAGTCATTTAGAAGTTTACCACCAATTCAACTGGAATTTATTTTTAATATAAAGTTTATCTAAAAAGCCTTTTTTGAATAAAAAAAAAGTGAGTTTTTAAAATTTCTTTATTTTATTGATTAATTGATTTTAGAGAAGACAGAAGAGAAAGAGAGAGATTTGTTGTTCCACAAATTTACACATTTATTGGTTGGTTCTTGTATGAGCCATGAATGGGGATCGAACTTGCACCCTTGGCATATCAGGACAATGTTCCAACCAATCGAGCTACCCAGCCAGGGTTCAAAGTGAGTTTTTTAAAAGATACATACTAAGATTTGAATGCTTCCCATCCAGAAAGTATGCCTAAAGGGGAGCTGAGCTAACTAACGTTAAGGTATGTGTGTGTTTTAATGCTCCTTACCCAGCTTTGGGTAATAGTTGAAAAACTCTGGGTCCCAGAGCAACGAACAGATGCCACTCAAAACCATGGTCTGCTGGGAAGATTGAAGGGTGGAGAGCATACAGTCTCCTATGCTGCTTGATTTATATCAGTATATTTTCATTCAAACAAAACTAAACTAACAGCTGCTGTGTACTTTTGTTTACATGCTATATGTCAAATCTTATTGTCCCTGAGGTACTTATGAGAAAAGATTTAGCAGTCGTTTTCTTAAATACCAATGCCTACCCAAATTTGGATTTTCCTCCACTGAACAAAATGACAAGCACACGATTGCCGTACTTAGAGCAATCTTTCACAGCTGCTTTAGTTTTTCAGTGATCCTATTAAACTGACGGCATATTGCCTGTAGGGTCCACAGTGTTACAATACCGCTGTAAGAGACATTGACTTGTATGATAAGGTCAAATGAAACAGGGACGCATTAGGGAGAAGACTTTCTTAGGTCACATTGTTTTTACCTGAGTAAAATTTAATTTAGACATTGTGGCCTTTCCAGAACACCTGGTTATTTTAATTGCTGATACATGGGTGAATATTGACATTGGGCTTGAGGAAGTATAAAATCTTGGGAAGTCTGCTCTGTTTGGAACATGCAGCCTGAGTCGTGTCTTTGCTCAGACTGAACGAAGTAGCTGTGCATTAAATATGCTGGCACATCTTCTGCTTGAGCAAGTGGACCGAAATGGTGTGAATTGTTAATGCCTTGCTGCTTTGGTTCACGGCTTGTGATTGATCATTTGTAACTATATCTACTCCTTGTTCCATGAAATCAAGTATGGAGTAATGGGTTCATCAGATTTTGGGGTTAAATTGAGAGTGAAGAGGTACTGTGTGTGGAAATAAGAGTTGCCATGTTCAGGGCTGGCCTTGTAACAGCATGGAATCTAAAGGCGATATTCAAAACCACTTCACTCATCATACGCTTACTGATTCTGAATAGGGCCCATTTGCAGGGGACATTTGGTAGTTTTCCAATACGCTTTATGCCTCTTTCTACTTCCACCACCATGCACATCTTTTTTTTCAAACACCCCCAGTAGCACACTGGTGGAACAGGTCAGCATACACAATTCATTTATTTAAATAACTTGATTTATACAAGTAGAAATGAGCTAGAATTCTATTGTCTAAGTCTTGCCTTTCCCCGCAACAAAAATAATACTGTCTGTGGGTCTTTGAAAATACAAGTGTTTTGTGAACTCAATTTCTTGGACATTTAAAACATTTGATATGTAGTAATGATATAAAATAACTGAATTGAATTGGTACATGTACTACCCTAAAGTCGTTTAAAGGAAAGTTGAGCATTAACTATATCTAGTCTATTTTTACGTGTATATAGCAATACACAACAATTGAATATATTTGAGTGGTTTTGGGAAAATTTTAAAGCTTTTTAAAATTTAGGATATTATCTTTGAGTTAGTTTTGAAAAGTACAATGCATAAAACTTAATAATTACAACCAACAAAAATAGAAATGTCATTACATGACTGCTTGCTGCAATAAATGACATTTTATTACATTATTATTTTTTATTTTTATTACTATTTTGAAAATTTTAACCAAAATTGTGTTACCTGAGGCACCAATGAACTTTTAACCCAGTAGGAAATGCTGTAATAGAAAACACAGTAAAACAGAAACAAAATCAAATACACAAGGCACTTCCATATGTAAAAAACATTCAAGAACAAGCTAATTATGAAATGTCTCAAAATTCTGCTGCTATGTTGTAAAATCACAATTAATACAAACCTAAACAGAGTTACATCACTTTCTTTCTCTTTTCTTTTTTTCTTTTCAGTCTCAAAAGCAGCCATTGTGATAACTAACACCTAGCACACACATACCTAATTCAAAGAGATCCAGAGGACAGATAATAGAGGTAAAGCTGTTTTGGTGCCTTGGATGCAAATGTTATGGCAACAGATTACTTACATTTAAACATTTTATTTAGGATATAAAATATATGTCATAAAAATTTATATTTTAAATATCATAAACTAAAAATGTCTTAATAGTTTCAATGAAGGGTTTCCTTTTGACATTTATTTCTCCATGTTTGTTTTATAAAAGTAGAACTCCCTGAAATTAATATTTTACCTATATTTATGATTCCATCTTTCTTCTAAAGCCTTTTAGGAGGAAGAAAAGCAATCTCTGATGAATCATGTTCTCTTAGATGGAGAATGCAAAAAATTTATTTTTTAACTGGTAGTAATGATTAGGTTATTTGTTTCATTGGCAATTATGCTTATTTTAATGTTTTTAATAATGAACTTCTGGGACCATAGAGGTCACTCGAATCAGAGTAGAATATTTGGTGTTAGAGTTCATAGGTCAAGAAATAAGATATAAAAACCAGAAGCAAAAAAGACACACTCAAGAAGAGGGAAAGAGCAACAAGTTAGTCTAAAAAATTACATAAATCCTAAACCAAATTTTGCCCAACAAAACCTATGTGTGATTATCATATGTTCATGAATGTAAAAGAATTTTGTTTTAAAGACTTCAAAGGGGAATTTCTAATAGATATTAAAGAGTCTATGAGCCGATTAGACTGTTTCACGAATGTTCATATTACACAATTCTGCATTCACCTTTTTAATAAAAGATGACAGTGATTCAATTATAATAGACTCTCTAATTGCCACTAAAAAAACCTTTTTTAAGCAAGCCTTAACAAAAGTCTTAATATTCTCTATAGATAAAATAGTAGAAACATCAATCAGTGACCACGTTGCCCTTTCTGTTTCTGTCCAATCAACAAAGTTACCTCAAGTCTGCTGCCTAGAAATCACTAAGAGACAGTGAGGTCCACGTCTAAAGAAGCTCAAGAACAAGGCAAGGCCACAGGGAGCACAGTCCCAGGGAGGGTCTGAAGACTTCTGAACAGCATCCTTCCTGCACAAAACTGCTTCTAACTGGCTGCCTTTGTATATACCAATTCGTCCTAGAGAGATTTAAGGGCTGATTAATAACCACTAGCACTTGGTATCCTTCTTCAGCAAGAGACAAAAGTTTTTACATTTCATAAAATTTGAGAAAAAAGATATATAAAAAAGGTACCCACAGATTGAAGGGGGACAAAAATACTTAATTTTAAATAAGATATTATTTTTAAGTTTGCTCATATTCCCTGAAAAGTTCTAGAACAGATTATAAAATGAATAGTTTGAGAACTCTTAGAAAAATAAACAGTAATCACTGGGAGCCACATGGGGTAATTTACATATTAAAGGAATATTTAATGAGCATGGAGGGAAATTCTTGGGAAAATTCCCTACATAGGTCTTGAGATCTCCAATACCAGCATATAACTATTATTTCTTCCAGTGGGAAGCAGGTCCCAATAGACTATGGCTAACATCTATTGTCCTCAAGCAAGCTAATGCTAAATCTATATGCCTCTTCAAGATAAATGGGTATATTTGCAATGAGGTAAGAGAACATCTAGGGTCTGCAAATCTCCTGGTTAAGTACTGTACAATTTATGATTTCTTTCTTTTAAATGTTTCAATTTAGAAAAAAAAAGAGAGAGAGAGAAATATGTCTCTTAATAACCAAAATAAGGCAAAAGAAAATTATAACTGGATGCTGTCCTAGAGAAAGTAATAAAAGGAATCAGAATGAACACACACACACACACACACACACACACGCAGTTGTCCCCTGTATAGAGCTAGACTGCAGATTGTAAACTGTTCATAGTCCTGAATTACCCAACCTTAGCTCAGAAAGCAATACCATTTCCAGGGCCCCAACTCTCTGGACCATTACAAAATTTCACATTTAGAAGAACAGGCACAGTACTAGAAATATAAGAACAGTACTAAGCATTCATAGGGCATGAAAGGAGATGGAAGCATTTTGATTAAATCTTTTCTCAGTGTTCTGAATTTCCCACTTAATATCAACAGGAATCTGAGTATAATGTTTCCAAGAGAAAGGCAGCATCCCTAACTTTTGTATTATTTTATAATATCTACTGTATTTAGATACTGTTCATCTCTGGATGACAGATTAGGTATCTGAAAGATCTTGACAGGCTAATCTACTAAATAAAAATCTTACAATTAGAAATTTAGTAGGAATTGATGTGTAAACTTCTATTCTCACAACTAAAATATCAGTAATACAAGAACAGAATAAGGAAGAAGTAGCATCTTAAAAGCAAGTTGTGAGCAAAAATTGGGGGATTTTGGTTGACTTTAATTCCAATATAGGTCAATGGTATGATGTCGCTAAGAGAAAAAATGCACCTGTAGATATATGATGGCCTGAAGGAAAAGAAGACAGGCTACTTTACTTGTCATTGGTTGACTTGGAAAATTATGTACAATGTGAGGTCCCAAAATGAGGAATACCAAAAAAAACTAGAGAGAACAGAAAAGAGGGACCAGGTTGATGAGGGTCCAGAGAAAGAGCTGAGGAGACTGGAGATATTTAACCTGAAAAAGATTTAAATCATACATGTTCAAATATTGGAAAGGCAGTCATAGATTCAGAATTAATTTATATTATGTAAATCCTGAAGGCATAATAAAGACAAATGGTAAATATTTAAAAAAACAGATTTCAACTAGCTATAAGATACTTTTAAAAAATGATAGACATCAGAAACAAAAAAAGCAACGACTGAATGAACACTTGTTGGGGTGATTTTGGTGATGAGCAAAGACCTTTCCGATGCTAAAATCCCAAATAAATCAATTAATAACTCTATTCTGAAGTAGATATCAAATGAAGATTTATTTTTCTTTTGTTTTTATAATGCCACGTGAATCTAATAAGTGAGAATTTTCAAACCTTTAAAGTTCTATGGAATATGGCATAATACTCCTTACTTTACGTGATATCAGAATGCCAACAGAAAGTATAGTAGTTAACAGTGAGTAATTCACTGCGAATTTAATTCAAAGAAGAATTGTTTTTTAGATTTTTATTTCTTGATTTTAGAGAGAGGAGAGAGAGAAGGAGGTGGGAGGAATGGGAAATATCAACTCATAGTAGTTGATTCTCATATGTGCCCTGACTGGGCCAGCTTGGGGTTTCGAACGAGTGACCTCAGCATTCCAGGTCAGCGCTTGATCCACTGTGCCACCAGAGATTAGGCTCAACCAAAAACATTTTGAGTTTTAATTAATTCATTCATTTAAAAGGTATTTTTTATCACTATGTTTTAGACACTTAACAAAGATTATGCTTAATAATTGTTTATTTGAATATTAATTTTTGAGGATCCATTATATGTCCAGTCCCATGGTAGATATTAGGAGATTTCTGGAGCATTTATTTTTAAATATAAGAACAAAGTCTCCCTTTAGTTAAAAAGAAAAGTCTTATACATAAAACAGAGATACTATATAAACAAATGTATGACAAGTGGTATTAAAATGTTATAAAAAGAAAGTATTAGTAAATAAAACAAATAAAATGGGATTTCAGTAACATTTAAAACATTCATACTGACACCTGTTTGAAGCTTTGTGAGAGACCCAGCATCAGAGGGTCCAGCTAAGCCATGCCTGAATTCCTGACCCACAAAAAGTGTGAAATAATATGTTTATTGCCAAAAGTTGCTAAGTTTGGGGGTAATTGTACAGCAATTGATAACATATACATATTATGAATAGCAGGCGGTGTAGTACACTCCAATATTATTCTAAATATGTGCTGCCTTTCCTTGAATGAAAATTAAACTCCCACCCTTATTCATGTCAAAACAAGTCTCATGCCATCTCCTTATGAGGGGATATTAATCCCTCCACAGGGAAGAGCATTGCAAGTCATATGGCTAACAATTCAGTTATTTTATATCATTACTACATATCAAATGTCTAGTGAAGAACGTGACAGCGAGTGGGAGGTGCAAAGTCGCAGTCACAAAATCCATAACCACGGGATAACGCGCAGCATAGGGGACGTACTGAACAGCATTATAATAACTTGGTATGGTGACGTGATTACTAGATTTATCAAAGTGAGCGCTTCATTAGGCCCTATAAATATTGAATAACTGCTATATATCTATGACTCACATAGCATCGCACGTCAACTATAATTTATAAAATGTTTAAAAAATAAAATAAAATATGCTTCAATCTTATGATGAGACGACAGCAGGGTATTCATGAAAACAAATAAAAGATAGGCTTATTTAGCTGGAGGGGAAACAGATTGCCTTAGAATAAAGATAACATCTGATCTCAGCACACACACTAGACAGACGTGAAAAAGAGAAACTGAGATCCTGAAGACCCGGCCTGAGGGTGTGGGCGATGCACCCCAATCTAACTACTCCTTGAGAGGTTATTAAAAAAGAGAAAACTATTTCATTACAAAATGAGAAACAGCAACTGAGGCCCGGTGAAACCTAACGGGAAGAAAAACAAGATCATCGAGAACAAGTCCAGAACAGTCCCCCAGAGGAGCCGGAATCCCAAATCCTAAAAAGAGGTAGCATTTATGTTACAGGAAGAAAAATTGGAGCATTTCTTTTGAGGATGTGACAATTATACAGAATGAACTTAACATCTGAATGAATTGAAGAAGGGATACTAGGAAGACTAGCATAAAATACTGAAAAAGAAGTATTTTGTGCACTCCAAAAACTAATGGTCATACGACCAAGAAAAGGCAATGGCAAGATGAATTATATTACAGGGATCCAGGCAGAACAGTAATAGATCCAAGTGTCCAGATCTAAATTAGATGTTAGATGGTGGGAAAATACATCCTGGGTACGATTATTTAACTCTGGGAGGTGAAAATGGACAAGACTGGTTTGAACAAAGGATGCTATTGACAAACTTGGAGCTTATTGACTTTATACCTCTCACTATGAGAGACCCTGCAAGAAAACTATCTAGAGGAATATGTTAGAAAAACACAAGTGTGGACCAGAAAGCAAAGGGGGAAAAAAAAACAACAACACAACTCCACTGCAGCAAACAATGCAGCCCCAAGCCTGTCAGAGAAGAAAACTTTTCTAAAAGGAACAGGAGTTCAGTAGAGGCAAACCCCAGAGGCAAATCCTAAATACAGTACTGCAGAAAAAGAGGATAGAAACGTTAACTCAAGATCAGTAGTATTCAAAAACTGAGAAAACCATGTCGTCCAGAGGAAATGGGAGCTCTACTGGTCCTCACTGGGCACCTAAGGAAACAAGCCTCCACAACATGAACAGCTAATTCAGTTCAGAAATTCACCCAAAGCTATTCTGATTGAAACCAATGTGGACCATGGGCTGTTGGAGCGGCCACTGTGACCCAGGATTGAAAACAGTGCTCCCAAGACAAGGTGGACACGATGTCACAGACAGGGTCCCCCCTCAGTTCATCACAGCGGCCAGAAACACGGAACCCAGAGGGAAAGAACATTAAGATGTGCAGAATACTTTACAAAGGGGAAAACCGGTACCTTAAACAAGCCTTTAGAACTGGGTCTGCCACCAATGTAAATTTCCAAAGTTGCAAGAACGCAGCACTCTCTGTGCCCTCTTTGAGAATAATAGCAACAATATTAGCAGCAGTAACACCGATGTTACAAAATGCTTACCAAGTGTCAGGCCCTTGTTCTAAGGACTTCACATATAATTCCCTTAATCCTTACAACAACCTATTAAGATAAGTACAACCTATTAAAATAAGTACTATGATTTCTAATTTACAAACAAAAAAAACTGACTCTCAAGGAAACTAAATAATCTGTCTGAGGTCAAACTAAAGTGGCATAACTGGAACTTGATCTCTGGCCCCCAAATCAGAGCCCTTAACCTACACTTTATGCAGCCTCTTAGAGAGAGTAGGAAAAGGCACTGGTCAATTTTTCCTTCAAGATATTATAAACACATAATGCTATAATTAATGCCTTCATAGGACATTGCTTCCCAGTGAGTTATGTCACAGGTCAGAGGCCCTGCTCAACAGCATAAATCAACTAGCATCTTGAAAAGACTGACATAAAGAATGCTTTCTCTTCTTTGCCTTCCTTCCCTTAGTCTCTGATATGGTCTTTGCCCATAGTCCCATGGGTCTGGATCATGCCAGACACAGGGGCCTGAGAACATTTTGCTGGGAATGGACATGCTAGAAACTGAGGATTGGTTGCTGTTCTGTATGTTCTGTGTGTGGGGCTGATGTTGTGTTTATCTTGTGGTTCAGTTGGAAGTAGGGCACATGATAAAGTTGGTATAGACCCAACTCAACTTCTGAGGTCCTGAGGGATGACACCCACAGCAGGAGCCCAGACGGTAGCGACTGGAAAAATTCCAGCTCAAACCAGGCATCCAGAAGCCATCTGGCTGATCCTGGGAAGGATAAAAATTAGACAGGACCTTAACTTCACTTAATTTTAACTTGAGGAGTTCAAACTTTCATTGGGTTTTAACTCACAAAGGTAAGATTATTTGATTTTGGAATACACTTCCATCTAGACTTTAAAATTTTATATTTTGATTTCTTGGGATTTTTTATTCTTTGAATTTATCACACAAAATGATAATGGGCAAGAGTTAACATTCAAATGCAGGGATCTATACGTTATTGAAATTTTGTGACTGAAGCATATTAATCCTGGCATTTGATCTCATTGTAGACTCGCCGAAGAACTTGTGAGGGAATATACAGCTATTTTGGACAATGTTGCTGGGCATAATTTGGGGTGGGAAATGGATAGAAAAGGAATGTTCAGTGTTTAATAGCCTGGCCTTGGAGCTCATTTAATTAATGTACGATTCTAACTTAATATCATCTAGGGTAAATATTACCCACCATGATCTAGAAGGATCTACAAATGGGCCGGGTTTGGTTATTGGAATAGGAGCCTCATAAAGTTCCTAAGAGACTGAAGATCTTCCTCAAATGGGAGAGTGACTCCTTTCATTTGCCATCTGCAATAATTAAGCCAATGAAGTTAAGAGGACACAATGTTGGGCAATGCCAGCGGTAATGAGAGTGTTATTATACAATTCCATCAAAATCTGACACACCTACCTATGTTCTGCCACTACTAATATGCTTCAGTAAAACCGAATAGCTCATGCATGATTGGTAAATACGAGAATGATGTCAATACAATATGGAAGTTTGGTTGATGGATATTTTCTTGCAGGGCGGGGGGAGGGAGGCCAAGAGAGTAGGAATAGAATTCTATCCTTTAGCAGGAAAAAAATAAAAGACTTTAGTTTGGCTGCTGTTTGGATGTTCCTTTCCCAGGAAGGTATACTCCCAGCCTTGCATGACTCTGTGGGAGTTCTGTTTTCCTTCTGTGACTTCCTTAAAGAAGTCTCACTGGCCCAACCCTCCACATAGATTCCCACACTGGAGTACTGTTTGTGTGCAGCTGTAACATCCTCTGCAGCAGCACTCAGAGATGCCCACCCAGGCTGTTTACATTGTCTCCTAAGTTAATAATTAGTATTTTTAGTTAGTATTCTGGTTTTAAAGGTGCATAGATTTTGAATGATCTCCCTCAACTCTATTTTCCACATAACCCTATTATTTTGGTAGGAATGACTTTAGAGAATGCATTCTTTATCCATATATTATATCCTATATATTAAGCACCAGCATGTCAACCATATGCAGGAATACGGTGTCATTACACAATGCTCATTGTCTTCTACTATAGGAAGAACAGACTATAGAGGAGACAAAACCAAAGAACTTTTCCACATTTAATGAAATAAATTTCTTTGTTAAGATCTTCTATTTAGAAACCTAAAAGGACAGGCAATTTTCAAATCATACAGATTTCTAAAGACTTGACTAGACTTGATAAGGTAAAAGTAGTCAGTCATGTCAAATGTGCTTATTTCTTGTAGCATACAAAGAAACGCTGAAAGTAAATCTAATTCCAAAAAAGAAGCAACAGGTAGAACAGGGGTCCCCAAACTACAGCCCGTGGGCCGCATGCGGCCCCCTGAGGCCATTTATCCGGCCCCCGCTGCACTTCGGAAGGGGCACCTCTTTCATTGGTGGTCAGTGAGAGGAGCATAGTTCCCATTGAAATACTGGTCAGTTTGTTGATTTAAATTTACTTGTTCTTTATTTTAAATATTGTATTTGTTCCCGTTTTGTTTTTTTACTTTAAAATAAAATATGTGCAGTGTGCATAGGGATTTGTTCATAGTTTTTTTATAGTCAGGCCCTCCAGTGGTCTGAAGGACAGTGAACTGGCCCCCTGTGTAAAAAGTTTGGGGACCCCTGAGGTAGAAGATATTTGTGTGTGTGTGTATCTGTTACAGGCAGTTCTCGGGTTATGAACGAGATAGATTCTGTAGGTTTGTTCTTAAATTGAATTGGTATGTGCCTTGGCCGGAAAATTCAGTTGGTGAGCATTGTCCTGAAATACAGAGGTTGCCAGTTCGATCCCCAGTCAGGGCACATACAGGAATAGATTGATATTCCTGTCTCTCTCTCCTTTCCTCTCTCTAAAATCAATAAAATAAAAAATAAAATAAAAATTAAAAAAAATTGGTATGCAAGTTGAAATAGCTATATTTACCAATTAAATGCAACTTAGATGTTTGTCTTAATATAGTATTTATTTTTACCTTTCTGTGCACATAAATACTAAAACCTTCTCAAATCTATTTCAGAATCTATCTCATTCGTAACCCAGGGACTGCCTATAATTTTAGTCCTTGGTATAAATACACTGCTAATCTATGCTTATAAATAAAAAGTAATTGCAATGAGCTTAACATTAGACATTATTAAATGACTTTTTCTGATCCGAAACAGAGTAAGGAAAAGAAAAACGTTATACATCAAACCAGAGTATCAGCATTTTCTTATTTGAATTAAAAGATAACTTTTACATAACACTTGACCTTCCCCAAGTTAAAGTTTAGAAGACCACCAAACATAGAAGTCTAGGAAACGCAATCATTTGATGCACAAAATCATATTAACAAACAAAGAAGAAAAGAAATGCCAAACCCTAATGTTAAGTGACTAGGGCGCTACAGACTGAAAGTTACTCCAGCAGGATTAGCTTCTTTAAGTATTTTGAGTCCAGTGAACTTGCTATGCTTCCATATGTTAGTAGTTGCATAGGCTAATTTCAGCTGGCATAAGCTTTCATAAGTACACAAAAACCCAGGGCAAGGCATGCATTAAAATGTGGTAATAGCACACTTCTGAGCCACGTGAAGCATGAGGCATGAACACGAATGCCTCTGGCATCCACGAAGATCACGCCTCAGAGTCAGAGATTTTATGTTTTGATAAGTAATTCTGTTATACCATGTTTGGGAGAGGAAAAAAATAACTTTCTAAATATAAATCTTTCATCTTAACCAGGGTTCCTTATACAGTGTGTTCGTAAAGTCATGGTGCACTTTTGACCGGTCACAGGAAAGCAACAAAAGACGATAGAAATGTGAAATCTGCACCAAATAAAAGGAAAACCCTCCCAGTTTCTGTAGGATGATGTGGCAGCATGTGTGCATGCACAGATGATGATGTAACACCGTGTATACAGTGGAGCAGCCCACAACCATGTCAGTTGAGATGTGGATGGTACAGAGGAAAGTTCAGTGTGTTCTGTGGCTCGCTAAATTCAAATCCTTGACCAAAGTGCAACGTGAATATCAGAGCGTTTATAACGAAGTGCCACCACATAGGAATAACATTACTCGGTGGGATAAGCAGTTGAAGGAAACCGGCAGTTTGGTGGAGAAACCCCGTTCTGGTAGGCCATCAGTCAGTGACGAGTCTGTAGAAGCTATACGGGATAGCTACCTAAGGAGCCAAAAAAAATCTGTGCGTGAGCCCACATCGAACTGCACTGAATAGGTATGAAACTGGGAGAGTTTTCCTTTTATTTGGTGCAGATTTCACATTTCTATCGTCTTTTGTTGCTTTCCTGTGACCGGTCAAAAGCGTATCATGACTTTACGGACACACTGTAGTTATAATTCTAGCAATTAAATCTAAAATTATCGGTGAGTTGAAAATACATAATTCAAAGCTAGATAGGGTCTTAACAAAATAAGTTATTTATTTGATTAATGCAAGTTAGAGTGAGTATAAAATAGTGAGGGCCACAAGGAAAATTTTAACTAGCAGGAGAGGAGACAAAAATGCAAAAAAGAAATCAATTTTAATAATGATACTCTCCTCACACCTCTAAAAATAACCATGAGGGAGGATTCCATGTGCTACATATGTCTTACTGGTAAATAACCATCTAATGCTTCCAGGTAACAGGAAGTGTCTACAGTGCTTTGAAATCTTCAGATGGAGAGAGACAGAAACATTGATTTGTTGTTCCACCTATTCATGCTGTCATGGGCTGATTCTTGCATGCACTTTGACCAGGAGGGATCGAACCCACAACCTCCGCACATTGGGAGGAGGCCCCAACCAACTGAGCTCAGCCAGGACCATTACTAATAGTAATTTAATAGTAGCACAAATGTGGAATTCATGGTATTTTTGCTCTCAGAGACTAGCGAATCAGTGCTTTTAGAAATAAAGATGTAGGTCTTATATTTTGACAAAAACATACAACAAAATTGTTTTAAAGCACATATCAAAACTCCTGAAAAACCTCTACAAGTTAACCCAAACATTTTTAAAAGCTCTGAGCATACAGTAGCACAATTTCTCATTTTTTTCTCTTTTGAAAGTTCATACCAAATAAATTTTAAAAAATTTAAATGTATCAATTGCTTTCATTTATTAAGTTAGGGTTTACTAAGGTTAAAACACCCATCACTGGCCCTGGCCAGTTGGCTCAGTAGTAGAGTATCGGCCTGGAGTGTGGATGTCCTGGGTTCAATTCCCAGTCAGGGCACACAGGAGAAGCACCCATCTGTTTCTCTACCCTTCCCCCTCTTCTTCCCCTCTATCTCTCTCTTCACTTCCTGCAGCCATGGCTCCATTGGAGCAAGCTGGCCGGGGCACTGAGGATGACTCCATGGCCTCCTCCTCAGGCACTAAAATGGCACTGGCTACAACAGAGCAATGGCCCCAGATGGGCAGAGTATCGCCCCCTAGTGGGCTTGCTGGGTGGATCCCGGTCTTGTGCAAGCAGGAGTCAATCTCTCTGCCTTCCTGCTTCTCAATTAGTTAAAAAACAAAAAATACAAAAAAAAACAAAAACACACACACATCACTTTGTTTAAACATCTGAGCTTGTTCTGTGCTACAGAGTGAATGTTTGTGTCTTCTCTGCCAAATGCATGTTAAAACCTAATCCCCAATGAGATGGTAGTTGGAGGTGATTAGGTCATGAGGGTGGAGCACTTCTGAATGGAATTAGTCTCCTTGTACAAGACTACCCAAAAATCACCCTTGCCCCTTCTGCCATATAAAGCCAACAATAAGAAGAATTGGGAAATGGGCCTCCAATAGACACTGAATCTACTGGCGCCATGATCTTGGTACCAACCCTCATAATGTGAGAAATAAATACTTGCTGTATGTTTTTTTTTTAATTATAGTAGCCTAAATAGACTAAAACATGCTGAAATAAAAGATTCCCAAAATCTGAATGCCCTTTCATGATTTTATAAGAAAAATATGTTATTCATGTTATAATTAAACTATTTTAATATATCCATTTTCCTTTTAAATGTGTAAAGTAAAAACAAAATAATATAAATGCCTTTCATAATATTATCTTCGAGTTTATAAAGTCTCTGCCACTTACCTTTTGAAATATCTTTAATTTTTCTGCCATTCAAATCAAAAAGATATCGGGCTGGTGAATTTAGGTTCATTCTCATTGTGCAATTATCTAAAACCTACACAGGGGGAAAAAAAACCTATAAATAATTTATCACAGTGAGCTGTGGCTAATTTAAATACACATTTAGAGTCCTTTCTATACTACATGGTTTTTAAAAATTATATTATAAAATAAAATTTAATGATTTATAAAATGTTTCTAATATATGAAATAAAAAGGCAGTTAAAATTATTAGAAGCCAATGGTATTTTTAAAACACACACAAGTAGCCTGACCAGGTGGTGGCACAGTGGATAGAGCATAAGACTGGGATGCGGAAGACCCAGGTTTGAGACCCCGAGGTTGCCAGTTTGAGCGTGGGCTCATCTGGCTTGAGCAAAAAGCTCGCCAGCTTGGATCCAAGGTCGCTGGCTCGAGCAAGGGGTTATTCAGTCTGCTGAAGGCCCACGGTCAAGGCACATATGAGAAAGCAATCAATGAACAACTAAGGTGTCGCAATGCACAACGAAAAACTAATGATTGATGCTTCTCATCTCTCCATTCCTGTCTGTCTGTCCCTGTCTATCCCTCACTCTGACTCTCTCTCTGTAAAATAAATAAATAAATAAATAAATAAATAAATAAATAAATAAATAAATAAATAAATAAAAAAAATAAAACACACACAAGTATAATTTTAAAAAAAGGAGATGCAATAACTATTAAAAAATAATTGCACACTAGTTAAAAAGTGGTAGAAGTCTGGGGGATTTTTATATTATTCTTCCTATTTTCAATATTTTGCATTTATTTTACGAGAGGATATTACTTTTAAATCAGGCTTTAAGGTACTCTCTTTTGCTTAAATTATTTCCGAATATCCTAATATGTTATAAATTTAGTCTGATCACAGTTCACTTTGATAATTTATATTGTTTGAGTACTAAAAAATGGAACTAATAAATCGCATTTTAAGGTTTTCCATGAACCTGAGTCTCAAGAACTTCACTTTGAATAGTTTCCAATATGCTAAAGCTCTTTTCTTAATATTTTAATGTCTCCACCTGTTCTTGATGTAGCTCTTGTAACAGCATAACAATCACCTTTCCTATATCAGGGAAGACAAACAAGCATAAATTGGAAAGAATGTTTTACTCACAAGGTGAGAAAAATTAAAGAAACAGGGAAGTTGGAAAGTATCACATAACCTTGGGCAGTTTTTATTAGGATTTTGAAAGTGACTCTCAAAACATGAAGCTTGTGCTATTCATTTAAAAGTACATAATACATCCAAATTGAAAGTACTTTGTCTTCCATTTTTACTAGTCATTGCATAATAAACTATTGTTTTTGCATAACCAAGAACTATTGAAGGACAATGTTCATTATATAATTACATGGCAAAAAACAACATCTTCCCATTGCTGATACCTCCCACCTTCATTTCTGCCCACTTCCATCCCAACTTTATAACTGAAGCCTCTAATCCTAGTCCTAGCCAAACCAACTGATTTTCTTTGTGAATGGATATATTTAAACAGTTTAATGTAGATATTGAGACCAAGTTGTTCTTTCTTTTCAGTTCGGAGAACAACTTTCAAAGATTGTGACTGATCTGGTTTATCTAGTTGCTGCGAGTGTTATATTGCATTTAAAATGCAAATAATTAACTAAGGAATTTAATTTGACAAGCTGGCCTTTACTGGATTGTATCAGATGTTCTCAGTCTTTATTCTAATGCTACACAAATCATAATGCTCCCACGTGCCACACACTCCCATGGGCACTTACCAGATTGTGTGTGTTTCTTGCACACTAGCTATAGTCCAGAGCTTTGGGCAATTTTCAGAAACTATGAGTTGCTGTGTTTTTCTCAAAATCAAGAAGGCATATCTATTTGTGATTAAGAATGAAGTTCTAGGTGTAATATTTCACCCTCTAATTTATGAGAGAAATTTTCACCATATCAATGCTCTACCTAGTTAAATAACAACATACTGGCAATGTACTTCACACGTGACTAATCGCGCTGTCATGTGCAGTAAATCCACTAACCTCCAATCTGCTTACTTGGAGTATGTCAATGCAGGAGTTTACTTCCTGACCAATGCTGTCTGTCCTCACAAGTCAGACATGATGCTCCCTAAGATGGAACAGCCCCTCTGACATTACTGTCCCTGCCACACACTAGCCCTCTTGCCCATGGCTGGGATTGGTCCTTGCTCCCCAATCAACTAAGGTAATAATCCTGGTGACTCTCTAAATGTTAAACATTAGTCTTCCTGCCTTCCCTTCCACTTTCTTGGGTCAATTTCTTTAGTGACTGCTACACACAAGTTCACCTAGGACTCCTATACCATGGACTAATGCAGATGCTTGAAAAGCAATGTGCAGAATACACAAGAGAAAGTACGAGGAGAACCAACTAGAGTTTGTCTGTGACTTGAGACAGAAAGGATAATTGAACATACTGATTGACAGTGGCATAGGATCCACTCTAACTGCTTTTTTAATATTTGAAGTAATTAACATAGTTTGCCTCTAACAAATTTCTTCTGTTGGTCACTTTCTTTGAGGTGACTTTGTGCCCAAAGATTTATCCTTTTACCACCACCACCACTGCCACCCTCACTGACCGAAACACTTAAGGGAGATAATACGGTACACATTCTTTCTTCCTTAGCCAATCATCTCTGAATAATCTACAGTTAGTCCCCTAGACCCTAAACAGATGAAGTCTCTTCCTTTGGTTCCCCACATTCTTGATCTTTCTATTCTTTGTATTTAATCCTCAATCTCTTAATTTTAAAAATTTATTATTTAAAAGTGCAACAAAGCCCTTTTGCACAAACCATATTCCCTAGTTACCAGTGAAGGTTCAAATACCTAAATATTCTCCAAAGTTATAATTTACTAGTTAAACAAAGTAAAATGGAGGTATTTCAAGATAGTCCCATTTACTTTCATTAAAATCTCAGTGACTTTTTAAAAATTATTTCAAATATTGCTGCTTTTGAGTCTTAAAAATATCAGTCAAGTAAAATCACATGGCTTTCTAACTCAGACTCCTCTTGTCGTTGTGCTAAAACACCAGTAAAAATGTTCGTGCAAGCCAAGTTTAAAGAGTTGAATCAGTGTAAAAACTGGCCTTAGAAAGTCAGATAGTAGAAACAACTAATGCATCAGCAACACCGCCAACCTCTCCTGCTTTCAGAATGTAAGACCCTTGTAGTGTTTAAGCAATACCAACCTTCCGCAGCCCTGTCTTCAGAGTAATTATCAGTGGTACAAATTAGTATCAATATAAATTTCTGTCAAAAGCCCTGAGATGAAGCCTCTACTTGCAAGGTGGTTCTTATATTTCACAATTGAAAACTATTTAATGGTGCCATCTTGCCGTAATATTGAGGTTAATTAAAATACCATTTGCACTCATCTGTAGCTGTTAAACTTGTTAAAATATTACTTTTACAAATCCACATTTCATTAATTTCTTACAGTTTAGGTAGTAGGGAAGCCTTCCAATACTGAAGCTTAGTATCATCATGTTGTAAAACCAGGCTCTTCTTGATAAGCACCCGGGAAGAGACTTTCCACACAAAATCTTTTTGGTTCAATCAACTTGATTGCAGTTCTGGGAGTCACCTCGGCCCCAGGCACATTTGGTGCAGTTTGCAGTTTCTGGAATGGTCACCATGGAGGGGGTGTAGTTACACAAACTACGACCTCTGGGTTTGGTTTGCCATGGCCAATCCAAGTGAGAGGGAATGTTAAGTCAACATCACTGGAGACCGAGTGAGCCATGTCAACAAGCCATCAGACACAACAATGTTGTCCTCCTCAAAG
This sequence comes from Saccopteryx leptura, assembly GCF_036850995.1. Lineage (NCBI taxonomy): Eukaryota > Metazoa > Chordata > Mammalia > Chiroptera > Emballonuridae > Saccopteryx > Saccopteryx leptura. Next base: position 30,721,636 of record NC_089503.1, on the reverse strand, counting down.
ACAGAGAACCTTGATAACTTGTAGTATGTTTTTATGAATGGATGCCCAGAAGTGTAAGCCGCATTTACACTTCCTCGTGTGCTCTCTTCAGCAGGGGTTAGCAAACTACACCCCATGAGCTAATTCTGGCCACAGTCTTTTTCTAATGGCCTGTGGACTAAGAATCATTTGTACATTTTTATAGTTAAGAAATAATCAAAAAAGCCTGACCAGGAGGTGGCGCAGGGGATCCTGATGTTCAAGTGCACCCTTACTCTAGTAATTCCTTCTCATTCATGGATCTCTTTTGCCACAGAAAACCTAACTCAGGATGACTCTTACTGTCCACTCTCTGTGCACACACCAAGAAGCCTGGTACTGCAGGGAAAAGTTGCACATATGAACACATCGGCATTACTATTACTCATGGTTACCAACCTCCTGTCGCCTCAATACGGCCCAGTCACTTAACCATCTCTGTTCTGCTTGTCCCCAGATAAATCCTGCTTATCTCTTCTCAGAAGACTTTCTTGTGCCACCCATCACGTTTAATAATGTAGCCATTTTACAGATTCTTCCCCACTAGACTAAATGCTCCCGTGAGAACGTGGAAGACCCTGGCTGCTTTCACTCAGCCCGCTGTCCAGGTGCTTGGCAGACATGAGTAACCCTAAAGATATTATGAGTTAATGAATGAGTGAAAGTTAGTATATATTATTTCTAATTTGAATTAATTCATCATAAATTGTATATTGTTATGAGTCTGATAAAACTTGCAAATAAAATTTCAGACCGATCATGTAAAATAATGCTATCACTAAAGTATGTGTAATTCTAGAAAAGAAAATTCTAATATATACTAATAAAATTCTAATAAAACTAATATCAGAGCACTTACTTTGTACTGTCCTTAGAAAAAAAACCTCTTCACATTTATACCAATTCTCTCGGCTGCCTTCCCAATACCCATCCTCGACTGCATCCTTGCTCTCCTGATTTTCTTTAGGGATTCACTCTTGCCCCTTTGACTCAAAGAAGGCTATAATGTTCTTGATTGATCCAAGTAATCATGGAGGTCCCACATCCCTTGTCAGTTTGGGGTGGACACATAATCTAGTTTTGGCCAATGAGACATGAGAAGGAACTTCTAGAAAAGACTTCTTCAGTCATATGGAAGAAACAATTCTTTTCTGCCTCTGGACAAAGTGGCTCCTGGCTGTTAGAAGCCATCATGTAACCAATGTATGAAAATGCACAAAATCTAAAACATTATAGAGAACATAACTGGAATTCTGTCGGACTATGTATGGAATTGCCCTATCTTTGAATTTCTTGCTTTCTTTTTAATCTAAGTCTGTTTAAATCAGGATTTTTCTGTTATTTGCAGATAAAGTCATCTTAACTGATAAAAAAGGATTTTTTTTTTTTTGGCCCAGGTTCCTCAAATGAGAAAAATTGCTTCAGCTAACTTAATGAGTATTTGTACAGAGAATGTAACAGTATTTAGTACTGTATTTGCTACTTTTAGATGAGGAAACCGAGGGTCCATAAGGTTATCATATTAAGGCACGGAGCTTGTAAGATCAGGCCAGATTCAAATAATGGCCGACTAGCTCTAGAGCAAGGGTTCTCAAACACTGCTAAGCATTAGAATCACACAGGGACTGTTTAAAGTCCCCATGCCTGAGCTGTACTCCACACCAATTAAATAAAATTCCAAGGGTGGTGCCTGTACACAAATATCTTTTAACTGCCCAGGTGATTCCAAAGTGCAGCAAGCAGCCTGCTGCTGACAACTGGTGCCCAAAACCCTCTGTATCTAACTGTTGTCTCTCACACCTACAAAACAAACTTTCATGGGGTCCACTGATCCCCAAATTCAGCATCAAATGTCACCCCAAATACTTTGTCATTAGACAAGAACGGCCAGGCATTTCTCTTTGTTTTCCTCTTTTTGTTCAGTTTAGGCAGTTGGCTGATGATTGCTCCCATCCCAGCTCCCGTCAATTTTCTCCAGTGACTCTCTAACTGCATTCAGGTTTGCAGGCACTTTGGGCTGAGAAGCCCTCCCACTCGTGAACAAGTCTTTGTCTGACCACCACGTAGCTTTGGCATTGCAGGGACAGGGACTCTGGTGTGCCACAGCAGGCTATCTCCTGCAGCTAGTGGTTGAGTGAATGGTGCTCTCAAAATCTCATTTAGATGCTTTAATACTGCCTGACCTGTGGTGGCACTGGTGGCTCAGTGGATAAAGCGTTGACCTGGAACTCTGAGGTCGCCGGTTCAAAACCCTGGGCTTGCTGGGTCAAGGCACATATGGGAGTTGATGCTTCCTGCTCCCCCCCCCCATATCTCTCTTCTCTCTCTCTCTTTCTCTCTCTCTCTCTCTCTCTCTCTCCTCTATAAAATAAAGTCTTTAAAAAAACCCCAACTATATAAACCCAAGAAGCAAACCATTTAGTTAAGAACCTACAGAAGAATTTTAGAAGAAATTTAGCAAGCTGAAAACTGTGAAAATGAATGGATAATTATGAAATTAACTCACTGGATTACTAAAAATATTTCACAAGTGTTGGAGAGGTTGTGGAAAAAAAGAAACAATTATTCACTACTGTTGAGAATGTAAACTGGTACGGCCATTATGAAAGATAGAATGGGGGTTCCTCAAAAAATTAAGAATAGAGCTACCGCCTGACCAGGCGGTGGCGCAGTGGATAGAGCGTCGGACTGGGATGCGGAACACCCAGGTTCGAGACCCTGAGGTCGCCAGCTTGAGCTCGGGTTCATCTGGTTTGAGCAAAAGCTCACCAGCTTGAGCCTAAGGTCACTGGCTCAAGCAAGGGGTTACTCAGTCTGCTGAAGGTCTGCGGTCAAGGCACATATGAGAAAGCAATCAATGAACAACTAAGGTGTTGCAACGCGCAACGAAAAACTAATGATTGATGCTTCTCATCTCTCCGTTCCTGTCTGTCCCTGTCTATCCCTCTCTCTGACTGACTCTCTCTCTCTGTCTCTGTAAAGAAAAAAAAAAAAAGAATAGAGCTACCATGTGACCCAGCAATCCCTCTACTGGGTATCTACCTGACAAACTCAACAACATTTTTGCACAAAGACATTATGTGTTCATTGCAGCATTATTCACAGTGGCCAAAACATGAAAACAATCAAACTGTCCCTCGATAGAGGATTGGATAAAGAAGATGTAACACATATATACAATGGAATACTACTCAGCCATAAGAAATGATGACATATTGCCATTTACGACAACATGGATGAACTTTGAGAACATTATACTAAGTGAAATAAGTAAATCAGAAAAAGCTAAGAACTATTTGATCTCATACATCAGTGGGACATAAAACTGATACTCATGTACATAGATAAAAGTGAAGTGGTTACCAGGGGGAGGGTAGTAAAGAGGGACAAATATATGATGACAGAAAATGATTTGACTCTGGGTAGTGGGCATACAACACAATCAACAGTTCAAATGCTATAGAAATGTTTACTTGAAACCTATGTACTCTTATTGACCAACATCACCCCATTAAATTAAATTTCTAAATAAAAAAGAAAACAATACAATAATTATTAAGTAATAATTCAAAAATAAAATAAAATTTTACCATTCGCAATAATTCTACTTGTCCAGTAAAAGCTAACTACAATTTATCATGAATATTTTGAGAAAGGGAATTTGTTTTTATAGACTTTTCTTTTTGTTTTTTGGCTAACTGAAAGACTGCCAAATACATGATGAATTTTCAAAGAATTAAAACATAATAAAATGTACTTGGTATAACTCTCTGTTAAGACCAACATTTTTAAACGATTTACAATAAAAATTATGATTATTATTTTAATCTGAAGATGCCAGGAGATTGGACTGAATTTATACCCATCTTATTAAGTAGCTTAAAGGCATATCACTGAATATATCCCAGAGATAAATTTGCTGGTCTGTTATTTATCCTATTCTCATAAAAGTAGGTGATGGGTGGCACACCAAATCTAGTTATTTGCTCCTACTGGTAATGAACATGACTATGATTTGTAAAAGCAATTATCGCTTCTCAGTTTGAAATGTTGGTGTTCTGACATTTTATTATTCAAATGTGAATGAGAAGTAGATAACCAGAGAAGATTTTCTAAATAATCTATTAATACATATATTTTGGATGTTTTATCCTTAACTAATCTCTTCTTAAGAACAATTAAATAGTCCAGATTAGTTTTACATTTTTATCATTCTAATCCTGATATTTGTTTGATTTTTAAATCTACTACTTTAATGAATAATTTACATAAAATAAATGGTATCTATGTTAAGTGCACCATTAAATGTGGGTAGAGGCCTGACCTGTGGTGGCGCAGTGGATAAAGTGTCAACCTGGAAACGCTGAGATCACCAGTTCAAAACCCTGGGCTTGCCTGGTCAAGGCACATATGGGAGTTGATGCTTCCTGCTTCTCCCCCCTTCTCTCTCTCTCTCTCTCTCTCCCCTCTCTATAATGAATAAATAAAAAATCTTAAAAAAAATGTGGGTAGAAAAAAGTACCTGTGAGGCCCTAGCCAGTTTGCTCAGTGGTACAGCATCCACCCAGCTTGCGGATGCCCTGGGTTTGATTCCCAGTCTTGGCACACAGGAGAAGCAATCATCTGCTTCTCCACCCTTTCCTTTCTCTCTTCTCTCTCTTTCTCTCTCTCTCTCTCTCTCTCTCTCTTCCCCTCCTATAGTCATGGCTCGATTGGAGTGAGCTGGCCCCAGACACTAAGGATGGTTCCATGACTTCCACCTCAGGTGCTAAGAAGAGCTGAGTTGCTGAGCAACAGAGCAGCACTCCAGAAGGGCAGAGCATCTCCCTCTAGTGGGCTTGCTAGGGGGATCCCAGTCAGGGTGCATGTGGGAGTCTGTCTCTGCCTTCCCTCCTCTCAAAAATAAAAAGAAATAAATAAAAAAATAAAAGAAAAAGAAAGCATTGACCTATAATAGTAAGGTTGCCGGTTCGAAACTCTGGGCTTGCCTGGTCAAGGCACATAAGGGAGTTGATGCTTCCTGCTCCTTCTCCCCTTCTCTCTCCCTTCTCTGTCTCTGTCTCTGTCTCTCCTCTCTAAAATAAATAAATAAAAATCTTTAAAAATAAAAAATAAAAAAGTAACTGTGAAACTACCACCACAATCAAGATATAGAATATTTCCATCATTCTCCAAAATTCCACATGCTTTCCCCCAATCACAATTCAGGACCCCTGGCCCCAGCAGCCACTGTTTTGTCTGTTCTACATTTTCATATAAATGGAATCAAATAGCACAAAATATTTTATATTTGCCTTCTTTTGTTTCTCTTTTGTTTGTTACTTTTCATTGCTGAAGAGCATTCGTTGATACAAATATATTACAATTTGTTTATCCCTTCACTTTGTTGATTGACATTTGGGGTTGTTTCTAGTTAGGGGCCATTATGAATGAAGCTACTCTCAACATTCACCTAGAAGTCTTTGTGTTGACATATTATTTTTCTTGGGTAAATACATCAGATCCCTGAATAACATAATTCTGTTCAACATTATAACATTGATGAGATGCCCTAAGAACTTAATCTTGTTTATATCAATTAGCCTATGGTAAAATTGGTTTCATTAGGTGCCATTTCACTTAAAGTTGCAGGACCTACAAACAACGTTAAGTGAGGGCTGCTTACTTGGAAAAGGATTGCTAGAGAGTGTAATAAGTGCATGTTTCTTTATAACAAATTGCCAGACAGCTTAGTAAAATGGCTGTCCCATTTTGCATTCTCATTAGCTATATAAGGCTTCCAGGAGCTCCAATTTTTCAATATTTAGAATATACAGACTTACAATATTTAATATTGTCGGTCTTTTATAAATTTTAGCCACTCTAATGTGTGTATAGGGGTAATTCAGTGTGGATTTAATTTGCATTCTTTGATGATTAATAATACTGAGCATCTGTTTATGTGCTTATCGTCAGATTCTATATCTAGATTCCTCTGGCTTAAAGGCATCTGTAAATGTCTATTATTTATTTATACCTTGACAATCATATACAAGTAATTCCCTGAATACTTACATGATTTTTCAGAAATAATAGGAAAAAGTCATTATAATGAAATATGCTTGTATACAAATATTAGGGGAGTTATTTGTTTTTTTTCTAAGTCAGACTTGCTACACGTAGACTACTCCCTGCAAACCAGTAGACATTTTCCTTTTCCCGATTTCTGAACGCCCTGCACTAGTTCTAATCTAGCAACCAGTGATTTCATATCCCATAACCTGTTTTCTTATATTCTTTCTCTTAAATAACATGAGAGAACATAAGAAATCTATGAGGATTTCTGTGATTAGTAAATCTGAATTTTTTAGAACACCAGAATAGAGTTCTCTAAAACTTAGTCAGGCTAGAAATCATCTGGAGACATTTGTTGAAATTGAAATTCCCAGGTCCCACACTCAAGAGATTCTTAATTCAGTAGGCTGGAGCGGGGCCGCGAAGCCTGAATGTTTACCACAGAACCCAGATGGTTCTGATGCAGGTGTCTTGTGGACCGTTATTTAAGAAACACTACAGACCTTTGACTGCAATAAATATATGTTGCCTCCAGGTGACAAAGGGAGTATTCAGTTCTAATTCAAGTAGCTTGAAACTATGTTTTCCAAAGTGGGGTGTACAAACGCCAAGAGACTGGGTAAAACAACCCATTGAAGTAGGAAGAGGATATTGAATTATCTTTTTATATTAAAAACCTGCTTTATCAATGTTAAATAAAATATGGACACTTGGCATGTAAGAGGAGGGAGGAAGAGAAAGAATCAGAAAGAAGATGCCAGTAACAAAAATTCTGGAAGCCAGAGTAAAGATAATTAAGTGGGTAATGATTTAAAATCCCAGAAATGTCAAAACTTATGCTAGCAGAATAAACCTTGCTCTGTATTGCAGAACCCCCAGAAAGGCTCAGAAATTTGGGCCATCGGTTACTTCTTAACAAGTGGGGCTGAAAACAAGTTGACTATTTCTGTAAAAAGCAGTTAAACCCCCAGAACTCAAGCAAGCATCCCAACAGCAAGCATCCAGGACAACTACGCTACTGCATCAGAAGAAAAGACAAGATGCTTGTTCTGCAGGGAGGTAAACCAGAGAAACTCTGGAATCAGAAGCACCAGGCAGATGTGTGAGGGTGGGTTACTGAAAAGAGGGGAATTCAATGAAAATCTACATAAGAAAGTGCAACTTTTAGTCCCCTTCTCCACTTGACTAATAACCCTCAAATTGGCAGTCTCTATGCAGTGAAACTGATCAGCCCCAGAGAAAAGATCTATAGACATTGACAATTAGAGACCTTTCCCAACCTCCAAGAAAAGGCCCAGTGAAATCACCCCTCCGTAAGCACACCTGTGCTCAACAGCTTTTCAATTGCTTTTATCCCTTTGCTTTAAATATTGATGGAGGATTAGCTCATCTTTAAGAAAAGCCTGTAATAGGAAAGAGCAAAAACAAACATACAAACAAAACAACCGAGTGCTTAGAGAAAACAAAGACAGCCCTGGAAGCAGAAGTAAAAAAAAAAAAAAAAAAAAAAATTCATTGGATTGGTAGGTAAAGGCAAGGAAATCTCCCAGATAAAAGAAACTATAAGTTCAGTTCAGAAGATTCAACAAATCCAAGTAGGAGTTCCATAAAATTAGAGCAGAAAAAGTCAAGAAAAAAAAATTATCCCAAAATAATAATAATTCAACAAAATTACTCATCAGAGAAGTATGAGACTTTTCAGTTTGAGCATCTAGCACATCATGGGAAAACTTCCGAAGTCTGAGAACAAAAAGATGATTTTAAATATTCTTCTAAGAAAAAAAATTAAAAGCGGGTCATCTACAAAAGACAAGGAATCAGTATGCTACCAGACTTCTCAACTGCAACACTGGAGATAAGCAAGAAGCAATGGAGCTATATCTTTAATATTTAGAAGACAGAATAGTGTCCTAAAATATATATAAAAAAATTATCTCCCATGTTCTCTTTCTCAAAAAGCCACCAGAATATGTGCAGGATAGAGTAAATTAAGAAAGAGGAAGACTAGACACTAAGAGAAAAGAGTCCAACAGAGGGAAGAAGGAAAGATATTCAATCCTCAGGCTGATCGTGAAGAGAAATCTCAGGACAGAAGTCAGCGCAGCAAGTACAGTAGTTCAAACTGGAGCTAGAGGACAGGGATCTTTTCCATTTTTTCATTCATTTCATTATCTTTTTCATTGTTTTCTCCACCATTGCAATCACTTAGCAATAGCAATAGTACATAGAAAACAATGCAAAAAACAAACATAATTACTAACTGCTGAGAAAAAAATAAATAAATATATCTCATAAAAGAAATGCCATCCTGGATAATACAAACATCCACACAGCTTAATTCCACTTCTCTGACAATAATTCTAAGAGATAACTGAGGGAAAATACAACCGATCTACCACAATGCTAGCCTGAAAAAAGTTGTGTGCCTAGAGCAGATATCTTCATTTTTTATTTATTTACTTTGCATCTTGTGTTCGCAAAATTTTTTAAATACCTTTATCAAATCATGGATATGTATGTTTAGTCTGTACTCCATAGTGACAAGGTGCTGTATCACTACTAAAACCATACCAACTAATTCTAAACCATATAATTCAAGTTTCAAAGGAATGGCCTATACTTCTGGTGTTCCAGAGTTTAGTAAAGAATTACGTCACTTTGGACCTCATTTTAAACTTCTTTATTACTTAGCCTCCTAAGTAATGAATTTCTTCTTGGTTTTGCATTCCTGGTTGAAACAGTCATTTCCTCTTGTCTCCATTCTGAGCTCAAAGGAGACTTTTATGCTTTAACTACCTTATTTTAGCAACCATCTTCAATAAATCTCTTATCCCACTGGAACAACCTTTGCCATATTAGAGTCCTTTACGTTCTACTTCATTTTTATATTACTTAGCAATACAAAATTTCTAAGTAATCTAACTTACTGTATAAAAAGTTTAGTAATCTAAAAATAACTAGTAGTTCCAACATTCCTAATATGTTATCATAAAAGAGAAAATTATTTGTGTTTCTTCTAGGAGTATGCCACTTCTTTGTTCCTATTACCAATTCGGTATTAAATCTATAAATAGGGCATTATCCTATAATTATCAACAAAGCTTTCAAATTTAAATTTTTATTTACTAAGTAGCTAGCTAGTGTTATATTTTTTCCCCTCCAGAAGGTTCTATTGACACCAAGGCCAATATTCTGTTGCTCCCTCTCCTTTACTTCATTCTTAAAAGTGATAAACAAACATTGACACATATAACTATTACGGAATCATTCCTTGAGTTTTATAAATTGTAAAAATTCTTTAAATTCTACAAATTGTAAGAATAAAAAGCTGAAGAATTTCTTGATCATAGAGTTTCAAATAAATTACTCTCTACAGCCAAAAAAGAAAATATCCATGACACTTTGTATTTACACTCAATCCTTCATCCAAGAACATGTCATCTGTGACCATTACTCCAATTTTACCCCCAAGGCATAGAATTACAGAGACTGAACTGCAATGAACTCAAGAGGTTATCTAATCTAGCTTCCATCTCCAAGAATGACTGCATTTTAACATTCTGAGAGATATGTCCATCTTCTCTATTTCTCAAAATCTCCAGGGAAGATGTTACAACTTGCCTTAGCAATTTGCTCTTCTGGTGCATAATATCTCTTGTTTTACTCATAATCCAAATATGTAAATAAGAAGGAAATAAAACCTGGTTTCCCAGCTTCTCAGTAAATGTTCTTACAACCACAAAAAATAAGTAGAGGAGGAAAAAAAGATACTTTGATAATAAAAATTTTCAACATCTAGTCAACAATTCACCTGTTTTAAGCAATAATTATTTTAAAAAATAATCTGGTATAACAAAACGATTTACATTTATCTTGACTTCTTAATAAATATTTCTCATTTATAAGAAATAAATTTCTAACCATTAGATGTCTGTTCATGAGTCCTAAAGATAAGAATGACAAATATTTTGGGGGGACCTCTCTGGGTGCCAGGCATTATAGCCCACAAATAATATCACATTGAATCCTCATATCAATTCTGTGAGGTAGGCATTATAGTTATCCCCATTTTTTAGATGAAGAAATTGAGGATCAGAGAAGATAAGTTACCTAAGGTCTCAAAGATAGTGAATGATGAATGCAGGATTAAAACCTAGACAGTTTGGTTATATTTTAATTTCTAATATATATTTATTGATAATTATTATAATTATTATTATTAGGTTCTTTTAAGGTTGATTGAAAATTTCACATGTAAAAAATGTTTTTTTCAAATTCCCATTAGTTTATCCATATATTTTTTAATATAAAAGATGATCTGGAACATATAAACACGTTCTAAAAAACATGCACTTATGTAACAAGTAATACTTTTAAATTTGTTTTTTAAAGCAAGCTTGATTATTACATGGTTTGTCTTAGGCGCATCAGAAAATGAATATGGAACCTTTAACTGAATGTTAGTTATTTTAAACTTTATTTGTTCTTTCAAAGGGGTGCTTCTAGGTCTTATTTCTATACTAAATGAAAGGTGCAGGTTTGAGTTTTGAAGCCAGATTATATTGGATTCAATCTAAATATTCTATGAAAAATTGTAACCAACTAGAATGTTTCCCCAAACGTAAACATAACTTTTACTAGGTAAATGACCATGTTAGCCAAATAATCCCTGAAATATTATTGCTTTACTAAGGTACTTTATGTTGTTAGTACAATAAGCATACTTTTAAACAGCTGAATTTTTGTGTTCTAGAAAATGCCTTCTTAATATTTCAGTTTATTAGTAGACATTGATATTTAGAGGAAAAACAACACCTTTCAAAAGCATAATAACTCTGAAATTTAATTTATACATCAATATTTGATACAAAGTTACCTTTTTCATTGTTTCCTTTCCCACTGTAATCTCATGCCCATCTTGCCCCATGCCATTCTTAAAGAACAGAATTCAGACTGGGGTCTTCCCAGTAAGTTTCTTCATTCTAACAGAAAGAACAGGCTTGGTTTTCCGCCTCTTGACTTCAGTAGGAAGCATCAGCCCATTCATTGTCCAAGTTACTTTCTTCATTAACAACAGATGGTCTAGAAGAGAATTTTTTTTTAAGTCAAGTCAATATTTGGCTTCAAAATTAAAAATGGACACATCATGCTTCCCCTCCCCCTATTACCTATATCCTATACACTGGCCAGTCTCCATTTAGATGCTGGTTTTCTGAAATGCTACCACCAGCTTCCCACTAACCGTGACATAAGCTGTAGCAAGCTGTCTGCTCTGATAGCCTGCATAAATCATCATTTCTGAAGGGAACAGATGTTCAGGGTATGAAAGAGTAATACCACAATTTAGTCCTAATTAAAATTCACCTTAGCATGCCTCTATCACTGATCAGATGCACTGGGCAGAAAGAGTCCATTGAAAGGGTCCAAGGTCCTCTGCTTACTATACTATTTAGGACCCTAGCAACGTGGTCCCTGAACTTTTGTGTTCTTCAGGGTCGAGAAAACACTGTTTCTCTTTAATATGATTTATGATCCATGTTGCTTTAAAGATGATGACCTCCAAATAGTAACCTTATATGTAATTCTTCCCTTCTGACTAGAATGAAGGTGCCTTTTAGGATATTTTTGGTGAGAGACTCCAACTATTTCACTAAAAATGAAAAGCGGTTTCAAATTAACAGTTTACTTTGACCTATGTATTTTCAAAGATGTGTGCAGGAATTTAAGTTTCAGAACTCCCACTAATATTAATGGGAGTGCAACTAAATTACTATTTATGACTTTGAAAATGTGAGGGTAAGAACGGAAGGGTGGTGTATTGCATACTAAGTTGCTGACAGCATTCCATTCTTTTCAAGAGGCTTCACTTCATAAGTAAATAATTTACACCTGAGTTATTTATTTTACTTGTGCATTCAACTTACTTTAGATTACATTTTATTTTCACATAAATACAAAAATGCAATGAGCCTTCGTCATCTGCTCTTTATATGTCCTAATGAGAAAAATAACATTTATTTGCATGTAACTGAAAATAGCTGAATTTGTTTGCCCAAATTTCTAAATAACACTTCTCTATTAGCACTTGCCTTGGCCTCCTTGACCTAGAAGTAGTACTTCACATAAATTCTACTAGTTTTGATATGAAATATGAGCAAATCATTGTAAATAAGCTTCAAGTTGCAGAATGGCTTGTTATTCAATGATTTTGTTATTCAAAGAGCAAAGCACTTGTCTTTCCATACCTCTCTCTTGATTTCTCTTTCAACCTCTTTCTTTCTCTCACACACATACACGCATACAAACATAACAAGTAGGCAGAAATATGAGCAAAAATTACAGAATAGATAGATATGCTTAAGCCTTCAAGCAGAGAAAACATATTTTTACAGATATTAGTTACTTTATTTTGTTATTCTGTAATCTAAAATGGACAGAAATTAGAATTAGAAATATAAACTAGAAGTTAATGAGTTCATACATGCCCAAAAGAATTGAAAACAAGTACTTAAATAAATGCACGTGCACACATGTTCACAACAGCTCAATTCACAATAGTCAAAAGGTGAAAACCAAATATTTACCAATAGATAAAGGAATAAACATGTTGAATTACACATAATACTTTGTATATATATATATACAGTGTGAATGAACTTCAAGAATGCCAAATGGATGAAGCCAGACATAAAAACTAATATGTAATTTATTTCATATAAAATATCCCGAATAGGTAAATCTGTAGAAACAAACACAGACAGATGGTTTCCAGGGGTTAGGAGAGTGAGGGAATGGGGAGAAATTTAATAGATAAGAGGTTTTATGTTGAAATGATGGAAATATTTTGAACCTACATAAAGCGGTGACTGTACAACATTGTGAATGTACTAAATGCCACTGACTTGTTCACCTTAAAAGGATTAAATTTTTATGTGAATTTTTTAAACAATGTATAAAGGAGGAAGAGGATGAGAAGGTGGGGGAAACTAATAGTATCTCTGAAAATAAAATGTTTAAATCTCTTACTGGGGAATAAAAGTTAACAAATTGATAGGAGTTTATCATACTCTGAATGCCTCCCCAGATGCTTTGAAAAGTGAACAGTGAAACATTAAAACATTGATTCTCAGCTCTATTACTTAGTGACCCTGAGTTATCCCACTGTGCATCTCTGACTTCTCATCTACAAAATGTCTAGTGAGTACCATTCTACCACATGATGAGGCTTAAATATTTTAAGTTTGTATGTAGATAAAGCCAAAGTAAATTTACAATATATCTAGAAAAGGGTTAGATAGTGGAGGCCAGTATAAAGGGTTTGGATTTTATTCTGGAAGTGATAGGAAGCTATTCGATGGTTCTCAGCAGGGCACTGGATGAAGAACAGACCATAGCAGAGTGTAGAAGACACCGGTGGTGCCCTCACCCCTCGATTCCTTGTACTCTGGGCTAATACACACAAACTTCAGTTGCTATGACTTCTGCCACTAACTTGTCACAGCTGCACCCTTCTCCTGAGAATGACCCTTGGCTGAAAGGAACCAGACACCTAGCCAGGACATGCCTGTGACATGATGACCTCTTCCTCCTACTTAGTGGTGCAGCCCAAAGCCGATGACTGATGGACTGGGTGGCACGACAGCCAGTCTCCTTGTCTCAAGGTTGGGCAACTCTCACTGGTATGTTCCCCACTCTGTAGTGTGTCCCACTCCAGGCTGGGGCTAGACCTCAGCTCGATTCAGGGGTTGGCCAAGCTTCTTCCTCGACTGGATGCGGCTTCCCTCGGTCACTTCCAGGGTTTATTTAAGAGTATTTCCTCACTAAGTCCTTTGTATCCAATACAAAGCTCCTCATCACAGGCTCTGACCCTAGACAAGAGTTAAAAAACAGAAACCTAATTTTGAGCTATTCCTTTTTCACAGGAGTATTAAAAGCATCATTCCTTTTCATTCCCAGCTGGTCTCACCGGCCCATTTCTCTCTCAGCTTCCTATCGTCTGTAAGAACTTCCAAATAATGTTTGATCCTCCTCCATTACATCTGACATTCTATACTCCAATTACAGATGAATTTTTCTAAAACACCAACTTTGCCTGAAGAAAAAAACATTGGAGCTACAGCTTTTGAAGCCTTCCGCTAGTCAGTCAGTCATCCTGTCAGTCTGTGTCTGTCAGGCAGTCAACAAATACTTGTTTGATCCCACCCTATGTGCTAGACCCCATGTAAGGGATATTTGAAATACACAGTCCCTTTCCTTAAACTTACGTCTAACAAAAGAGTTTGCCAACAGTCTGACTTACCAAATTTTCTGATTTTATCTTACCCTAGTTTATATCCCTTGAGTATTCCAAGTTCATTTTTAAACCCACCCTTTACCTATTCAGACTTAAGTCCTTCTCAAAATCCAGTTTAAGATCTTCCCTTATTGTTCCAATCCACAATGACCTGACAGCCCTCTGAATCCTTAGAACACGTGCAGCCTGCCTCACCCATCGATATGTTCATTCACTCAATAATGTCTGAGAATCTACCACGTGCCAGGTACTGTGTCAGGTGCCAAGGAAAGAGCATAAACTCTCTGGAATTTTTATGGAAATGCTCTTTTTTTATGTAAGCCTTTAGAAGGTAGGAATCAAGCCTGTATTTCCTATTACTTCACTCCAGGGTTGAAACAAGTTCACTACACATATAATAATATAGTTATTAGATGTTAACTCTTCCTGTGCATTTAAATGTTTAATTTATAGAAATTTAAATTTATTTCAACTTTTCATAACATACCGATTGTGCAAAATAAACTTTATTGTTTGTGTGTATGTTCCTATCATCTTTATTCCCACCTTTGCCCAGTGTGAGCTCAAATATAATTATTCGACCCCTTTGATGCTCACTGATGACCCCAGTGGTAGAGAATGTCTTCAGGAAAATAAGAAAACTTGCCAAGGACAAATTCTTAACAGTGAAGGTCTAGGAAGTAGTGACATAAATTAGAATAAACTCAAGGTATATTTACAATAAATTCTTATATATCCCTCAAGACTTTGTTTGGAGGTCATCTTTCCCAGCAAGCTACCCACAGCTCGCACACCCACCTTTCTGCTCTTTGTGAAGACGTCTCCCACTGACCTTACCCCACCGCACTATCACTGTGTGTATATTGACTAAGCATTCAATACTTATCCATGCATGGTGTAAGTGCTCACTTAGGGCTGAATGACTTAATAAATAATGCTACCTTTATTCCAATTTAACTTTACTCTGATAAAAGGAATATATTGATAAGTCCATTACCTCATAACATCTGAAGACACTTAACTCACTTAAAAATATGCAGTCTAGGCCCTGGCCAGTTGGCTCAGTGGTAGAGCGTCAGCCTGGCGTGCAGGAGTCCTGTGTTTGATTCCCAACC
The DNA here is from genome assembly GCF_036850995.1 of Saccopteryx leptura. Lineage (NCBI taxonomy): Eukaryota > Metazoa > Chordata > Mammalia > Chiroptera > Emballonuridae > Saccopteryx > Saccopteryx leptura. Next base: position 30,706,156 of record NC_089503.1, on the reverse strand, counting down.
AGGGCACACAGGAGAAGCACCTGTCTGCTTCTCCACCCCTCCCCTTCTCCTTTCTCTCTGTCTCTCTCTTCTCCTCCCACAGCCAAGGTTCCATTGGAGCAAAGTTGGCCCAGGCGCTTGAGGATGGCTCTGTGACCTCTGCCTCAGGTGCTAGAATGGCTCTGGTTGCAACAGAGCAACACCCCAGAGGGGCAGAGCATCGCCCCCTGTTGGGCATGCCAGGTGGATCCCAGTCGGGCACATGCGGGAGTCTGTCTGACTGCCTCCTGGTTTCCAATTTCAGAAAAATACAATATATATATATACATATATATATATATATATGCAGTCTAAAATAAATCAATTTCTGAAGTTCCAAATAGGTATTCTGAAACAATTCTAAATGGATCTAATAAAACCACATAATAGAATAAATTTTGGAACAAATTTGGAAATATTTATAACATAAATTAAATATAGTATTTTTAAAGGTACTCCTACTTTATAGATCTTTGTTGATCTTGATAAACATAGAAAGACTATTGAAGAAATATAAAACTTATATAAAGATTTTACACCTACCTGTAAAGCGGCCTAATAAAATAATACTAATGATGACTAAAATGTATTAATTAATTTACTAGATAGGCAGTGTAGTCTGGATTTGAACCTTAACTCTGCCTTTTATTGGCTCTGTCATCCTGGAAAATGAAGTAAATTTCATTTGCCTCAGTTTTCTGATATTAGAAATGGGAACAATAACAGTAATTTCCTTATTTGTTATATGGAAGAAAGGATTTTGCACAAATAAAACACTTATGTGTAAATGTGAATCCCAGTAAATGATGGTGACATGATTATCCCCGTGATTTTCATCAAGAACTGAGCATACAGAAAGCAGCGTGTGGAGTGCTTTATCTCCACTAACCTATTTTATCCTCACGACCTTAGGAATTTTGTAACATTATCATTTCCATTTTGTCAATGAGGAAAATGAGATGAAATGAGGAGAAATTAACCAATTCCATCTGGATCATATACATCCAGTAGGACGGTGGATCAGAGATGAGCTCAGGCTGAATGACTCCAGAGCCATTTTTTTTTTAACTGTGATACTACAATCCTTCATATACCTAATATCCCATGCTTCTTAATCCTTTCCCACATTCCACTATTGTTCTATCTTAGCACCATCTAAAAAGCAGCTGCCCTTCGTGCCTGTATTTTGGTCAAAATGTCCGTATAAGAAAACTGCTGTGCGGCCCTGGCCTGTTGACTCAGCAGTAGAGCTTTGGCCTGGTGTGCGGGGGACCCGGTTCGATTCCCGGCCAGGGCACATAGGAGAAGCGCCCATTTGCTTCTCCATCCCCCCCCCTCCTTCCTCTCTGTCTCTCTCTTCCCCTCCAGCAGCCAAGGCTCCATTGGAGCAAAGATGGCCCGGGCACTGGGGATGGCTCCTTGGCCTCTGCCCCAGGCGCTAGAGTGACTCTGGTCACGGCAGAGCGAGGCCCCAGAGGGGCGGAGCATCGCCCCCTGGTGGGCAGAGTGTCGCCCCTGGTGGGCGTGCCGGGTGAATCCCGGTCCGGAGCATGCAGGAGTCTGTCTAACTGTCTCTCCCCGTTTCCAGCTTCAGAAAAATACAAAAAAAAAAAAAAAAAGAAAGAAAAAAAAGAAAACTGCTGTGACTCTGGTTACAAATCTTTGTGTGTGGTCAATCCGAATAGTCTGATGCAGAGAACCAAGTTTCTCATTTTGGCAGGCATTGACATCTCTTAGCTCTTTGTTGTGGCACTGTCCTGTACATTACAGAAGGTTTAACAGTATCCCGGGCCTCTACCCACTGGATGAAAGTAGCATTTTCCCAGTTGGAACAACCAAAAATGTCTTCAGACATTGTCCAATGTTCTCCATGAGTGAAAATTACCTCCCAGTTGAGAATCATTGCAGTAAAGGAGTTTGAGACAACCCCCTCTGCTAAGGTCCAGGGTGCGATAGTAAGCTATTGACACACACTATGCTCTTTTCTAACTCCAAACTTTGATTATACCCTCTTCCCTTCCTCTTTGCTAGGCTATCTCCCTTCCTTCTCAACTCAGTGCTACCTCCTCCAGAAGCTTTCTTTCATCTATCCCTTTTGAAGCTTCAGAGCTGTACCCCTCATTTTATTGAACTTCTCTGGTCTGTATGTGTGTCCCTGTTAGACTTAGCATTTCAAAGGCATGGAATGTGTTTCCATCTGTGAGCCTCCCAAATCTGGTATGTTGTAAACAAGTGTGCTTTTTGGATGTTTAACAAAATAATAAAAGTGAATCATACATTTTCAATGTAAGTATCTGTTCCTTGCTATATAGTCAGCACCTGATAGTAGAGGCTCAAAAAATATGTGTAGAATATTTGTCAAACATGTCACGTGGGAACATTATTTCATTAGGCAGATATTAGGTAATATTTTCATTAGGTAGATATTAACTTGGTTTATGGCTTCTCTGTATTTTGGAAAAGAGATTACATTTTTATATTTATGGTTAATTAGCTTGTTCATTACCATGTCCTTCATTGAATCTACTCAGAAACCAGGTATCACGGAGGACAGCTCAGAGTAGGAAGAAGCAGACAAGTCATAGGATTGGTGTGTTACTACCCGTCAGCCTCAGAACTGTAGAACCTTGGGATTGAAAAAAGACCTTAAAAATTATTGACTCTGATCACCCACTTCATTTACTCAGTTTATTCATTCATTCAACAAAAAAGCTCTGAGTGCTTACCACATTTTTCCTGCTACATACACTGTACAGAGAAGATCTCAAAGAGCTCTAGGTCCATTTGGGAAAACAAGAAAAGAAAACAAAAGACAATGTGGCGTGCGCGAAGTCAGAGGTGGGCACAGGGTATTGGGGGAGCATGGAGTAGGGGCACCTGCTACAGCTTGAGGTGGTCAAGAAAGGCTCTCCGAAGGAAGAACATGAAGTAGGTCTTGAAGGATACATGTGTGGACGAGAAAAGAAAGGAGGACGGGGCCATAGACTGAACCTGACAAGCTCTGGTGAGCCCTGCGCAAAGGCCTTGCAAACTCAGAGACCAAAAGTAACCACACAGGACAGTCTGAAATGAAAACTTCCTAACAAAAACAGTTCCTGGTGGTAGTCATGTCCTGAGGAGGTATTTTTTTTCTAACAAAGGTCAATGCTTACCTTAAGCAAGCCTGTCGTCTTTTGCATCTACAATAACGTACTTAATAACATGCCTTTGAAATGTAAGGGTAATCTTCTTTTTCTTCCCCACTAGAGCAGGAACCAACAACCCCCACATTATTATTACTGTGTTAATTAAATTAACTATCTTATGCCTGCCCATGTAAAAGAAGTTTCAGTACAGGGGGTCCTAGGGCTATGACAGTCTGGACATATGATATTTCGAGTTTACGATGCTCACTCCCATAAAAGCTTAAAAATATTGAGATGTGTTTTGGCTTATGCCACTAGCATCGTACTTTTTTTTTACACTCATGGTTTGTCTTTTATTTTTTTTTAGTACAATACAGTGTACAGTACAGTATATTTATGTCCTTTTCCTTTTTTCTGTGCCTTAGTTTTGTTTTATGTTCTAGACTATGGTTTTACAACTGTGTTAGGATAGGTAAGTGACTTAGGCTAGGGTATGTGTTGACTTACACCAAAATTCAGGCTACATCACTGTCATAGGTAGGGAACTGTGTCGTAACCCCAGGACCCCCTGTACAGTACACATTTTACTTTGTATCCAATCCCAGAGATTTCCCTACTTTACTTTCTCCCACCTCCCTATTCTATTACCAATCAATTTCATGTAATCCCCTAATGTCTTCCCCTTTGATTCTAATGTATAAAATAAATGGTAAAACTGCCATTTGGGGAGCATTTTCTTAATCCTTTAAGACTTTGCTTCCCAGCAATTGTCAGCAATTTGGCTCACATAATCTCATAAAAATTCGTACAGGTTTGAAAGTTTCTGAAATTGACACATGGAGTGGGCAAAAGAGAGAGAGCATACTCCAGGTAGAGGAAGCAATGCAGGTGAGCGTGATGGGACACTGAGCGTGAACACAGAGTGGGGGGTCCAGAATGAATCACCCCAAGATGTGCCTTAGGGGTACGTAGATTACTTTGAGCAAAAGGCAGTTTTAGCTTCAGGTTCAAGAGAAATTTCTGTCCCTGCCCCTTTAACAACCTAGAAGAATTTGAATACAAGGCCTTGCTTATAACAGATGATCAGGGAGAATTCTTTTGACCTTCCTATAGACAGGGCAAACATCTACAATTTACTGAGTGTCTGCTACCATCCTGCAATGACCCTTTGAAGCCCCCATGGTGCATTCCAAGCCCAGGATGTTTTATATACCTCGGTCCCCTTTTCTATCTCGGAACCTCTCATGAATGCATGTTCTCTGATTCTCTTGTATACCTGGGGTTCCTGTGAGCACTATATTAAATTTTATTTTCTCTTGTCAATCTGCCTTCTGTTGAGTTATTTGGCCAGTCAAAAAAAAAAACTAGAGGAGGGAAGGGGAAATCTTCTCCCTTCCCCACAGTGGCCAGAGATGGAGCAGGCAAGGTGTGAAGGAGCCAGATCAGAGCCTTGTGCAAACCCTGGGAAGTCCCACCCCTCCTGAAGCAGGCCAGTCCATCTTGAGGACAGGTGAGACTATTGGGAAAATCTCCCTTACATTATGGCAAAATCCATTCTCTATGAAACGAAGCTATTGGGATAAGCGAGGAATCCTCATCTTTAGCAGCACCAGGTGGTTCTTCTGTAGGGACATGTGCCGTGCTGTTAAGAAATGTGGTTGAGCCTGACCTGTGGTGGTGCAGTGGGTCAAGTGTCAACCTGGAAATGCTGAGGTCACTGGTTTAAAATCCTGGGCTTGCCCAGTCAAGGCACATTGGGAATTGATGCTTCCTGCTCCTTCTCCCTTCTCTCTCTCTCTCTCTCTCTCTCTCTCTCTCTCTCTCTGTCTCTCTTCTCTAAAATGAATGAATAAAAATAATTTAAAAAAAGAAATGTGGTTGAGGGCAGACAGCAAGGGTAAGTATTATCACATCCAGAAGTGAGAAGAAAAACAGAACTGACACTTCCATGCCAGCACTGAGAACCCGAGGGTGCTCAGCAGAGACCTGAGTGGGTGTTAACCCTGGTGAGAAAGAGGATTAATCTCAGAGGCTGGGAGAGGGTGGAATGTAGAGTGACCAAATGATATGGGTATTGTAAGGCGTGTGGGACAAGGAGGTAGGCCGAATATTAAACAAGAAACTCAATGTCATCTCAACACACTTTGAACTTCTAAGAACACATCCTAGCCAGAGCTAACAAATGCTTTTTACACTTGTCTTGACTTAACTTGCAAATCTCAGCATCCCTCCCAGGGTTGAAACTATCTGGTTCCTTTGTAAGAATTAGAAAACAACCTTCCCCTGCCCCCCCCCCCATGGTGGAACTGCTCCACAGTCCCTCAGTTGTGCATAGCCGAGAGCCTTCCAAAGGTCACAGGATCTTTCCTCTCTTACTCCCTTACTTTCAATAATAGTTCATAAAACCTACTACATGCAAAGTACCATAAGGCATACAAAGATTGAGGGGAGAGATGGGCAGGAAGGGGCATTCTTGAGAGGATGTGGGAAAGCTGAAAAATCTCAGATCTATAGGTTCCCGGGAGAATCATTTATACCAGCACTCCACTTCTGACCACTGTCTGGTCTCAGACAGCATTAGCATAACCATTAGCCTCACTGCAATGTAATTATTCTTGAGCTGCCTTACTCTGGCTCCCTGCCAAAGGGAAACACTCACAAATCTACATATGAATTTGGGGCAGGGGATTTTTAATATACTCCCTCCAAATGTCCACTCACTGTTTGCAGGCAAGCAGGCTGCTCTAATGAGGTCCATTCCCTCCCCTCTCACCACCAGCTCCTTGGGATATGGATAGTTCACCATGGTGCCTATTTCATTTGGTTCTTCAATCATCCATTGAACCACATTTTTTGAGTGTCTATTAACTGCCAGGCCCTGCGCTGGAAAATTATCGTGAGTAAGGAAGCTATGGTTTCTTTTCTAAGCAAGCCTATTCTAGAGGAAACAAGAGACATTTATTTTACCAGCAATTACAAATCTGATTATAAAAGAGACATTGAGAATGTAATGGGTGCTTATCCCTACTAGTGGGAGCTTCCATAGGCAGTACTGTAATGGGGAATGAATATGCTATATTACTGATATTAGTCTGACTACCTATAGAATAGGATTATAATAAGAATATACTAATAACGTTTATAAAAGAAGTTATATAAAGCCACCCATATTAAACCTAGTAAATATTAAACCCAGCTTGTCATTCTACTATAACTATGCTTTAATATTGCCAATCTAGTAATCAAAGTTATATATTCTGTAAAAAATCAAAAGTATACAATCAATTCCATGCTTTCAGCTATGGTTGAGTTTTCATTACTTCAACAGTCTGTTCCCCTTCTGGAATAAGGAAGGTTAATGCTGGTGTGAATCACAGACCTCCAGCTGACACACATCAAGAGTTACCATCAGAATGAGAAGAATGAACCCACGGGCCCACTCCTCTCTTTCCCAGCACTCTGAGGCTTTCAGTTTCCATTCTCCAATAAGGTCCAGAGCACCGCAGAAACCCAGCCAGCCATGAAGATAAGGACTTCTTTCCCTCAGGAGAAACTGCACAAGCGTTCTCTCCCTAGGAACTCTTCCCCTCCTGACTTCTCTCCAATCCCCCTATATAAGCTGGCCAAGGTGGCTGAACTGTTAAGATGAAGAAAAAAATCCCCCCATCTTCTTAGCACTTGAATAAACCTCTTTCCTTTTTACCAGCACCCACGTCACAAATATTGTTTTGTGTGTGTGTGTGTTGTGTCAGGCAGCAGAAACTGCAGGTCATTTTTCCAGGTGCCAGTAGGACCAAAAGCAATGCCTACCTGTGCATGAAGTTCCCCTTTGGAGACTTCTTGAATCCCAACCTTGTTGACAGTACTCTAAGCAAAGTCTGTTTTTACACACTGTTGGTCAAATAAGTTTGTAAAATATGATTTTTATGTCTGCTCATTTATAGTTTGCACTGGGGGCTGGGCAGCACCAGGTATATGTGGTCTGTGAAATTGCAAATTATCTTCCTGCTTGGGAAGGGCCATTATTTTACTACTGTTTGCGGAGGAGAGGTTTTCATGCCAGAAAGTTTTGAAAAGAGAAGAAGAAGAGGAAGAGAGAAGCTATGTTTGCAGAGTGAGAGCAGAGAGAATGCAGAGTGCTGAAGAAGAAGCCCGTTTGTGCAGAGAGGAGAAGGTGTGCAGATGGGGAACCAGAGCTGAGGGGCTTTGGGAGCCCTACTGAGACTGGTGAGGCCTTTTATACAAGGAGATACAAGAGAAGATTCTCCTGGTTGTGGAACTGGAGAATATGTCAGGGCTTTGGGAGCCCTGAGTGAGAGGGAAGTGTTTCCCCTGTGTGTTTGCTCATCAGCCGGTGCGAGACTTAATAAAGGAATGAATGGCCCACCGTATTTTGGTTCCACTGTTTCTTTACTGTCAGTCTGAATCCAATGAGAACCTGCATGTGCATGGCCATGACAGTGGCAGCCTCTGGCCATACACACACCCAAATGCCATAGAAGTGGTCAAGGTCAGTGTTGGTCAAATAAGTGTAAATATGATGTATATGTTTGCTTGCTTGTTTGCATTGGGGGCTGGGCAACGCCAGATACAGTGGCCTGTGAGGTTGCAGGTCTCCTTCCTGATTGGGAGGGGCCACTGTCTTGCTGATGTTTACTGGAAGGGAGGTTCTGCCCCACCACCGAGAGGTGCAGGAGATCTCTTTTTTTTTCTCTCCTCCTTGATCTCTTGCCCTCTATGGGGAAAGCAGGTTTTCTGCTTTTCCCTTGGCTTTTCTGGTGGCTTGCCTGTCTTGGGGAGACACCAATAAATAGAATGGCCCACCATTCTCTAACTCCACCGTTTCTTTACCATCTGCCCGAATTTAATGAGAACCTGCATGTGATGGCCATAATGGTGGCAGCGGCCCCTGGCCTTACAGTCACCATATCTCCTCATCCCTCCCCCCCCCCCTTTAAATTTTCCAGCCACACCTACTGGGTTTCAAAGCATTAGGGACCAGATCTATCCCAGTTTTCTGTTCTCAGGCATTTCTCTCTAGAAAGTTAAGGGGCCATCAGATGGGCATGGGATTGGGGGCTACAATCTAGTGAAGTTTTAATGCTTACCAAATCCTTGGAAAATACTTGCCCTAACAGTCATATCCCAGCTGCTCAGGGATTGCCAAGGCCCCTTGATTGTTCAGACACTCAAGCTCCTATAGCACTCAGGACATTATGCTCCATCCATGGTTTAGATTGTATTTTGAAAAATCCACACCTCAAAATATTTGCATGATTTTGTTTATAACTAAACATTGGAAAAGATAAAGCCCTTTCTAACTTGTTTCTGTGTTAGAAGGTCTAGCCCTGGTTGGTTGGCTCAGTGGTAGAGCGTCGGCCTGGCGTGCGGAAGTCCCGGGTTCGATTACCGGCCAGGGCACACAGGAGAAGCGCCCATTTGCTTCTCCACCCCTCCCCCTCTCCTTCCTCTCTGTCTCTCTCTTCCCTTCCTGCAGCCAAGGCTCCATTGGAGCAGATAGCCCGGGCGCTGGGGATGGCTCTATGGCCTCTGCCTCAGGCGCTAGACTGGCTCTGGCCGCAACAGAGCGACGCCCCGGAGGGGCAGAGCATCGCCCCCTGGTGGGCGTGCCGGGTGGATCCCAGTCGGGCGCATGCGGGAGTCTGTCTGACTGCCTCCTCGTTTCCAGCTTCAGAAAAATACAAAAAAAAAAAAAAAAAAGATGGTCTATAAAAATATCATTACGTTTTCTTAGTCTTATTTAAAAAAAAAATGATGCCTCTCACAAATTAAATAAATCTGGGTTTTCCCTGCATTGTAATTTTCTATTTTGCATGTATCAGGGCAAAAAAGAATATTGCTTTCTTCTGACACCAGAATAAAAGCAAACTTGCAACTCCAAATCTATGAGTTTATTAATAATCTTATTTTTAAAAATGCATTTTCTTGTAGTTAGGTAATAAACTTGAAAATACAATAATGCTGTCAAGTAGGTATAGCTAATGACATTAAATATGAACAAGCACATCATTTCATGGGTGCAAGATGAACTTATAAAATATAAATGCTCTGACAGTAAGAAAACATACTGTTATATTCAATTATATCATCTACTCAAAATACAATTGCTTCTATGTTTGGTAAATAGATTAAATCCAGGTCACATTCCTGTGTTCAACTGAGTTTCTAGTCACTCCCTTTTCTCTAAATCTTGTGTTCTTTGTTTCTGCATGTTCTTAAGTGTCATCATTTATTGCTATAGGCGTGATGGCTATATTTAACTAATAATGACAGTGGTTGTCATTAGATTTTAACTCAGTAACACTAGCCTGACATACCATTTAAAGTATGTCTTCAATTTAAATTTGATTAAAATTACAAATGTCCTATCTGTTGTGCCAATCAAAAAGTTGTTACCCTTCCCTTGAACTTTTCTACGAACTTTCTTGAAGTAAGTTATGGCAGCTTAAAGGTAATGCTAGCCTTGGGTCATAAACATATTGTAAAATACAGCTCTTGGAATAGAGCAGAGCAAGGCCATTTGGGGCTCCTTTTTATAAAAGAACTTGATTATGACTTACACCCCACAAAAACATTATCAGGGCATAAAGCACAATACAGTGAGAGTTCAAAGGCTCTGATTCAGATTTGCACACCATGCTCTGCACACAGTGCTTGGCAGCCCTTTCAATTGGGCTGTATGTATTTTAAGATCTCAGATGTACCAAATACCTTTGGCAGTAAAATCAGGTACTTGTGACAACCTGTACGACAAGCTGGTGGAAATGCAATGCTGTAGACACCTATTACATATAGTAGGCTTTTACATTCATCATCATATGTACTTCTCATAGCTACACAACAAGGTGTAGAGTATAAAGCTCTATTTTTGGTTGAGGAAACTGACGTTAGAGAGGTGACGTGAACTGTCCAGCTGCACACTGTAGTTTTCTGCCTTGTCAGTGATGAAGAAAGTAGAGACAAATGATTTTTGTTGTTTTTTTCCTGTACCCCCGTCAGGTATTCCGGGAAAGTAGAAGTGAACACAAAATTCTGATTAACAGCCTTGAGATTCCAGCATTTGGAATCTTAGTTATGCTTATAAAATGCTATTGTCAGTATTCTATTTTGATAAGGGATTTATAGATATTTAATTTTTAAATAACTTATATAGTCTTTTTTTAAAAATACAAGACAATAGCCAGTAATCCTTTAATTGCCTCTATTTTACATGTAAGGACATTAAAGCACTGACCATTCTGTCCAAGAGCCTATAACAAACACTTCTGCAAAATCATCTAACTTCAAGTCTAGTGTTCTTGCCACTAAATAATAATCTATTTCTCATATTTCTCCTAATATATGTCTAAAAATGTCAAAAAACAAATGGTTTGAAAAGCAAAACCCTCTGAAACAATAACTACAAAATCCATAAATGAATTCTCAAGTAAAGTGACAAGCAGGGTAGGCAGACAACAGCCCAAAATTTAATTTAATGGTTACTGCAAATGCTTGCTTCATTTTTAAAACTGTCTCCTTGTTTCCATGACATTACTTGTTCTTATGACAGCATCCTTTTTATTTCCTTTACAACATTCACACTGTCAATAAATACCTGATTTAGTTCTCCATACACTTATTGTCTATTGCTACTTCCACCCCACTAGAAGCTAAGTTCCATGAGACATTAGTCATGTTCACACAGTATCCTTAAGGGTCGGTACAATGTTGGCATGTTCTAGAGACGTAATAAACATTAAGGAAATGATTGAATACATAAATGACCTCCTTTTAACTATTCGTCAGCCTCTTGGACATGGAAGCACAATCTTCTTAGCTCCCAAACACACTTTCAGCTTTAGTCAGGGAGATACTCTGTGTCCATTCTTACCCATGCACCAAACAATCCAAGGTAATGAAGACAATATTTGTATCCCTGCTGAGTTAATAGCCTAGTGAGCAGCGAAATTGATCAGTTCTCTTTGTAGCTGGGACAGAAAGACTTTATGCAAAGTCCTTAGGTCAGATGTAATTCTATGAATAAAAATTTTTGAATTTATAAAATGTTTATGTTGTGCACACATCCTAATGGTGTGTATATTATACATTATCCATCAAGGTCCAGGAACCCATCATAATCAAACACATGAATATGTTAAAAATTTAGATGTTTCTCAATGATTTGACATTTTGACAATATAAGGAGATGCTGGCACATGTGTGTTCCTGACTTTCCTATTAGCTGAGGAGATGTTTTTGGGGGAGGGGGGTCTATCTCTTGCAATTATCTTTAGATCCACATCTGTTATAGTAAGGATACTCTACACACTTATTTACAGATTTAAAACTTTTAGAATCAGGAAATACAAAATATATGCCTATAGTTTTACCTTCATTTATAGAAATAAAAGCATGTGCTATCTGCCTGACCTGTGGTGGCGCAGTGGATAAAGTGTCAACCTGGAAAGCTGAGGTCACTGGTTCAAAACCCCGGGCTTGCCTAGTCAAGGCATATATAGGAGTTGATGCTTCCTGCTCTTTCCCACCCCTTTTCTTCTCTCTCTCAAAAAAAAAGAAAGCCATGTGCTATCTCAGAAGAAAGTAACTGTTTTCTCTATGTAATGTCATTTTCCCTGCTTTTGAATACTATAGATGCAGCTAAGAGGAAGATAAGATGAACTGACAAATAACCTCACCTAATACATATAATATAGTTACTATTCAAACAATATAACAGAGAGTTCAGAAAGCACACTCTTACTCCTGCTGTCTGCCCAAAGTACATAGTAGCCACTTTATAGGTAAGCATCAAGAAGCCCAATATCAGCTTTAACAGGACTAGAGCAGCCATTGCTGTCAGCAGGTCTGTAGCACTGTCTTGAGATCCAGTAGCACAAATAGCAAGGTATGTACAATGTAATATAAATAGTGGGCATTTCTTGAAAATTGTACTTTTAACACAATCATTTACAATCACACATTCAGGAAACATATAATAGAATATAATGCGTGAATCCAGGTTCATTAAACTAATGCATTTTTTTGAAAAACAAAATATGACAGAACGTTTCATTATTGACGCAGATACGAGAAAAAGTGTTATGCTGCTATTTATAATGTGTCTTGTGTGTCAGAGAATTGAAATATTTCCAAATCATCAATAATTAAAATGATGAGAATCCATCATTTCACTGACATTTACTTCTACATGAAAAGATGGCCTCTTTTAAATGTGCTCACACATATTCTTGTCAATCAGAAGCTGTCACAGCAAATTATTTCACTTTGTAGATCACATGACAGCAGAAAATCTCTAGGTTTAAATTTAGATCTTAGGTGTAATATCAAGAACTCTTTTCATGGATTTTTTTTGTGTGTATGTGTGATTACATCTTCACAATACAGTATATAAAAGATGTAAAATCTTATTCATAATACTCAGTTATACTTCTGGTTAACAAAACTCAGGACTTAAATGAATCACTGTAAATGATAAATCTAAAAGCCAAATGGTAGAATAAGGATAGATAGGAAAGAATAAAAATATAAAACTAAAAACATTTCAAAACAATCAAGAGCTCCAAACATTGGAACTTAGACCTAATGAATTAGGTCCAAACAGGATTTTCCCCTCATCTTCCTTAAGACATTTAAGCAACTGCAGGGTGTACCATTGTGCATACTAGGTTTGCATTGCCTAGCAGTTATAAAGGAGCTAAGCTCTTATTTACCCCATGAATCTGATGCAAGAATTCTCACTATGCTACCATTAAGCAGAAGATTCAGGAAAATGAATACCTAAACTACATATCCATAAATCTGAAAACTTTTACATGCCTTTTCAAACAATTCGTTAACTACTTCTTCACAATTCTAGTTGAATCATTAATAAATTTTAGAATCTCCAAATGCCAGAATTATAAGACCTAAGACAGTTGATAATCATCAATGGTATTTATAAAAATATTTCTATTTTTCCCCATATACAATTAATCATTCTGCTTAAGTATTCAACTTCAAAATGCAAGAATTATTGTAATATTATATTTCAACAGAGAATGCTTCATGTCAGTTTTGACCTTGGTCTGACCTCTATATAAAAGCTTTGTGTTTCGAGGTATGTGATGAATAGCTCTCTGGCTTTCTCTTAAATCCAGTGCCACTGGCTGTCAACAGTGGTGCTCAAAAGGGGTAGTAAACTAGTTTAAAAAAATTAGATATGTTCTCTAAATTAGTTAATTCAATACTCTATTGAGGAAAAAAAATAGAGAAGTTTGGTATATGTTTTTCTACCTTAGAAAATCTGGAACTAGTCCTCACTTAGGCAATTTTCACTATCTATATGCTTTCCCAAAGAATAAGAAAATAATGAACTATGGAAATACAACAGCCAAAATATACATAAACTTACTTGGCCTTCATGTGCCGGAAATGAAGTCAGTTTTCCTTTGGAGGACCCATTTGATTTACATCGGTGAATAGTGTTCTCAGTTTTAAAGCTTCATAACTTATTTATCCAGTTTATAGTCTTTATAGACCAGGGCTTCTATCTCTATGCCAGAACTATACATAGAGTAGATACTTAGTAAGTATTTATTGGCTTAAATTTAGATTAAGTTGAGTTAAAAACTGGAGAATAATGATAAAAAAGAAATCAGACTCTGAGCCCTATTTTTCACCTGTCTCTGATATATCCTAGTACTGGCACATGTTATGCTCTCAATAATGTTTGCGGAATGAATAAAAACCAGTATATTGAAATAATGAATGGCCAGTTGCTGACACTAATGCCTATCGGTTGATTGTATGTAAAATATCCTTACTCATTTGGAAAGATAAAACAGTAACACCCAATTCTGCCTACTGTTTTACACCCATTTACCATTAGAATGTTCACTTTTCCAACTTCTGAGAATACCTCCTTACCATAAATTAATCTACCATCTTCAAAGTTATTCATGCATGTTTTATTTTTATGGTACATTCAGGACAAGTTGGCAAATTATTGATTCCTCTATAAGACCCATGCAAGAAAGGTGATTTTAACTTGATTTTTAAAAATGTATGTGACATATATATGACATACATACATGAAATCTCCCTGAAGTCCTTGCAAATGACCTGGATCAAGTTATACATAACATTACCATACATATATGCATACAAATGTGTAATATTTATTTACATTTCTACTCTTAATGTTGTGAGAGAAACCAAATACCAGTCTTTAGGCTTTTCTATGAGCTTAATTTAGATGAGTGGCTTTTTCCCCATTATACTTATCCTAAGTCTTTTTAATGGACTTGTGATATGCTAGTCTGTGTCCAAGCTCACCTACAATTTCTTTTCTCAAAAGACAAGGCACATCTGCCACCTGCTCTACTCCGTGTCCCAGCAACAACTGTCGAGCAGCATAAAGATTGATTATCAGTCAAAAACCATTGCACAACACCAGATTTTGGTGGGTTAAGCTTGCTGATCCAGCAAGAGATGGTGTGAAATTTTCAGGAGTGTGTGCCAACATTTTGGTGCTAAAAGAACAGCAGTGCATGTCACAGTGAAACACAGCCAAAGATTTGCAGACAAAGCAGAGAAGTTTTTGTTCTGGACTTGGCTTTAAAAAGGATAAAAGAGAAATGAAAAGTAGGAGGAAATTAGTTTGTACATATAAAAATCATCCACAGAGCAACATTGTCATTTTAGGCACACACATCCAGGAAGTTTTCTAAGAAGCTTAGCTGTAAATAATTTTTATAAATCTCTTCCACAGTACCACTGTCATACGACAGGCAAGCATTTCTTATTTATAAATATAATCAAGGATCTTAAGAAAACATTCATTATATAAATATTTTTAAAAACCCTCAGAAACATTTACCTACAAAGACTATGCTTATATACAAGCAGATGATTAATGAATACAAAATAAAGGCAGCCATATTTTAAAGTTAAAGCAAAATTTGAAAATTATATGGGTCTACACTATCATCTAGGTAATTTTTACTGAGTATTGTAGCAACAAGTTTCTTTACAAGGACCAGATTACCTTAAACATTCTATTGAATCCAATAAATTATTTTCTTCCTGATGATCAAGCATTATGAAAGAGACAGAAATCTTAGTATTACTTTACATAATAATATTAATAGAGAAAGAATTTTCATTACTTCATCTGTATTGAATTCCAGAATTACTTTTCTTCTACTTGTGCAATTATTGCCTAGACTTGCCTTTGGTTCACCAGCTTTATAGCAGTTGCAGAAAAAAAAAAAGACACTTTTAATAATGTATAAAAAGCATAAGGGAGTAGAGCAGTTAGATACAGTGAGTTTGAATGGCAAAGCTGTGTCATTTAAATGCGATTACCACGTATTGGATTTGATAACAGACTCTGGATATGACATGCTTGGAAAACATTCTTAGAGAGCAGTACTTTCATTTACGTCTTAAAATGTACTCTTTGCCACTAAAGAAAGAAAAAAAAGTTTTTTATTGAGAAAATCTCCACATTTCTGATATGTTAGAAACAATGCACTTATTTAAAAAAGAACTTACCTGCAAATATGTCTAAAATATATACATTTATGTTTATAGTTCATAAAAATTTATATGACTGTAATTTCTATGCTATGTAAATATATATACATTTCAAGGTAGAAGAAGTCAAGCTGTAGCATTTACCTTATGAAAAATTTTATTAGGAAAATTACATGTATATAAGAATTAATGTGTTCATTAGTGGCCACATTTTCCTAATTATGTTAATGCCATCTGAAAAGAAGAACAATGATACTTGAAACTTTCAACTATTTTCTAAGAGAATAAGTATAATGAATTATGTCTGTTGGATGTCACAGAAACTAAACAGCAAATTCAATAATCTCTGATTTAATTTATTATATTTTCACCATTTAACCTCCTGCAGGCTCCCTAATGTCTATTCAGATCTATATTAAATTAAGCACCAATGCTAATGAAGGGCAATAAACGTGGCTGTCAGTGGATTTTTCTTTCATTAACCACATTATCCTCTTACTGAGCTGTAAATGCGTAAACATTAGTTTTGTTAAACCATGCAAAAAAGACAGGATGAAAATCATTTTTTAATTGCATCCCTCAAGCAATTTACTGTACGTGGGGGTAGGACTTTTTTTTTTCCTTTTTTACCTTTAATTTTTTTGAATGGAGCTAAAAAAGGCTCTCCCATTGAAACATAAACATCAGCTTCATGGGGTATATCTTCGGGTTCGAGGGCTTCAGTGCCGTCTGCCAAGAACACGCGTCGTGCAGCCATGTTCAGATGCAGCTCTTCCGTGCACGCCTCCAGCAACTGGGAGAAAGCAAGAGGTAAGAGAGAGTGATTTACAGCCAGGAAAAGAACACATTTCCCTGAAACTAAAGCGGCTAACAATCAAACTAGAAACTTGAGTCAATTGCCAGTTAACTTGAGTAACTCTACCCATAACAGAGTTATTTTCTAGCAGTCGAAAATATAAAAATGAAAGGGAAATTACAGCATTGAAGAATATCTAATGATTGTCTAATTTTAGTCCTCAAATGTGCTGTCAGTTAAATGTTCTTATAACTCTACAAGATACAAAGCCATTGTGTCTGTTTAGATACACTATTTATATATTGATGAGAAAAGAAAGGAATAAAACGCCTTTGAGTTGTACGCATACAAGAGCAATTTATAGATTCGCATTACTAAAAAGAAAAATTTAACCTAATAAATGTCATTTTTCTCATTGTTTATATTATAAAGAGAGTAAGGAAAGAAATGAAGCACTGAAAACTTGTGAACACTAGTTACCAAGGTGATGGTTGGTTCAGTCACTTTGGCCAAGACTGTTCTAGATCCATTTTTGTAAGCTGTTACTCTAATCGCTCTGGGCTGAAGTTTACGTCTTTGAGAAATTCTATGCCAATTCTGGGCTGACCGAAATTTTAAAGAAGAGAACCTTGCAACTCTGAAGAGAGAGAGAAAAAAAGTAAAGATTGGTACATGTTAATTACTAAAAACATTCAAAAAAATATTATCCTGGATATTTTTTAACACATAAACCCTAATGATTATAAGTGTACTTAAAAAAATTTTTTAGAGGATATAATTGTATATAACTACTTAAATATTTAAAAACACTGTACGTTTGCCAAAACTGTTCATGTAAAACACATATCTTAGAATAAATCCTTTGTTATCATTTTACTTATAAAGCATCACAACACTCATTTAAAAAATATTATATCTATAAAGCAAAAAATAGCACTATGATCTTGTAAAATAGTAAATGGCAAAAATTTTCCCTTAAGTCTTCAAAGACTTTTATTTTTAAAAAACATTTCAAATTCAAATAGAGTATAGCTAAATTTTTTATTTTAAAGTTAATTGCAATTGCTTTCATTTCAAATTGTTTGGAGGCAGTAAGAGAAGATTTCTAAATTTTATCTTTTAGTCAAAACCAGTGGGGGTCATTGTTTTCTTGGCAAAAGTGGACATGTAAATTACTCAAATGTCAATTTTTTGAACTTCAGAGTTCTGTAACCAACCCTGTTCATTCTTTTGTGTGTGTGTGTGTGTGTGTGTGTGTGTGTGTGTGTGTGTGTTGACAGAGACAGAGAGAGTCAGAGAGAGGGACAGATAGGGACAGACAGACAGGAAGGGAGAGAGATGAGAAACATCAATTTTTCGTTGCGGCTCCTTAGTTGTTCATTGATTGCTTTCTCATATGTGCCTTGTCTGGGCGGCTACAGCAGACTGAATGACCCCTTGCTCAATCCAGCGACCTTGGGCTCAAGCTGGTGAGCCTTGCTCAAACCAGATGAGCCCATGCTCAAGCTGGTGACCTCGGGGTCTCAAACCTGGGTCCTCCATGTCCCAGTCCGATGCTCTATCCACTGCGTCACCGCCTGGTCAGGCAACTGTGTTCATTCTTAACGCCACAGAAGGCAAAGTAAACATTTTAAAATAAAAACTTTAGGGAAATTAAAATCACAATATATCCACCTATTCAAACATATGAAAATAATTGAGCATTAGTTTCTTGGTTTGATGTTTGTTTTACAAGCATTTTTTTGTATCCACAAGCTTCAAGGTTAAAACTGTCTGATAACAACCTTGATGTGAAAATACACCAAATACTTTTACACTAAGTTCATTGCAATTAATTTTATTTTAGAATATTGGTTAAAAATCAAAAGTATGCATTTCTAATTATCTGAGAAGCAAAGATATTTTATGGTCCTAGACTGATTCTGCTTCAAATATTTTTTTTCAGAGTTTTATATTATCCAGGTTGAAACTTCATGGTTCCAAAAGTGTAATTAACAACATTCTACTCTGATGATTTCAAAGGAAAAAAAAAAAACTTACAAAACCCTAGAGATGTGCTACATTTTAATGTCTGAAACAGTCAACTGAATCATTATAAATTCTGCTCAAAGGAGAAGCTTCAGCAGTTGGTTAGGAAGAACAGAGGACAGCTTTGATTACCTCAGTTGACCCACTGGAGCACTGACAGGTCTGTTTCTCTTGGATGCTGATATAAAACGAGAATTGTTTTTCCTGTTTGATTTGTAGCTCTCTGGGTCTGATATTTCATCGTGGCTATGATCTGATGCTGTTTGATGTGTGGAGCAATCCTAAAGTCCTGACCCTTCTGATATTGCGGCTGAAAGCAAAAGTCTGTTGGTGCCAAACTGAGGCTGCAAATAATCTCCAGGAGTTTTAATAACTGCTTTTGCCTGGGATGACATAAACTCCCTGGAAGAAACAATTCGTGGAAGAATACAGTGAATTGATTTGTAATCACTCATTAACAACTATCACATAATAACTCGTTTTGTGCTATGTGCTAAACAATATACTACAAATAATTCTGTTTAATCTTTAAAATATCCCTGGGGAGTAGGTACTATTCTTATTCCCATTTTCCAGATTTAAGAAATTGTGGCTCAGAGAGGCTAATTAACTTGCCCAAGCTCAAATGATCAGTAAAGCGACGGGGAGAAACTGAACCTACGGCTGTCCTAAGATAAAACCCACATTCACAACCGTGAAGCTTAATTACTTACTTAAACAAGTAAGGTGTGTGACCCTTGAAACAAGTAAGTAAAAATTTAAATTCTTATACTAATTCATTAAAAACTAGCACTCTGCTAAGGATAGGAAATATACAAGTTAAAGAGATGTGGCTCCTACTCTTGAGAAACTTGTAAACTAACCCCTAATAAAGAGAGAGTATATGTTAAATAAAGTGCTTAGAACTATGGCTGTATATTGACATTAAATGCAAAAGAGGATTCCTTGAAGGCAAATTTATGCAGGCCAGAGTAGAGTTGGTAAAGACTTCACAGCAAACCTGAGATTAGGGTGACTAACGTGTCCTAGTTTGTTCAGGACTGTCCTGGCTTTGGCACTGAAAGTCACACACCCTGAGGGTTTCAGGTGATAACAGCTTATTACCAGGATACACAGAAAGTTGAGGAAGTAAAGCCACTCCAGGAAGGGGATTAGAAAACCTAGTTGCATAAGAACAACTCTAACAGACTGCCACATTTTTTTGATTCAGCAACCTCATCTCTCCTCATGGGTCTCTCTGCTTCCTCTTTGTATATCATTATCATCTAACAATCTCTCTCCTCTTCCTCACTCCTCATAGATTCCGCTAACTTCCTCTATGTGTCTTCCATTTCTACACTACATTACCTTCTGCAGATTCTCCCAGCATGACTCCTATTCTATTCCCCCCAAATTTTAATTTTATCAATAGCCCATAAAGGACACTATTGGGTAGAACTCTCAAGCTAGATCACCTCATAAACCACTGGCAAGACTGGATGGAAAACTAGCCATCACTCGCCCAAAAGACCATGGATAGGACTGAAGGACAATAAGGTACAGAGGAGATAGAGTAAGATGGGCTCTCGGATGCTTCCCAAAGGAGGAAATATAACTGGCAGGGACCTGGCATTGAAATAAGCAGAAACACTACACACTGATTGATTAAGAAATTACTCACTAAAATCATCACAATTTAACTTACTATCATGTTTTTTTTAAGATAACAGCTACTCAAAAGCTATTCTGATTCTTCCGATTATTTTAATAATAGTCATTTATTTCTAATCATAAACAGAAGAATGTAATATTGCGATTGTAAGCCCGTCCTGAACCATTTGACCAACAGTTTGTTGTCAGTGTTGGCTCAAGGGATGTGGGTTGCAAGGTAGGATTGTCCTTCTTAATGCCAACCTTCAGGGTGAGCAAATAAACTGACACCATGTAATCCCATCATTACAAAACAGGACTTCACTCATTCTGTAAAATCCTCCCAATTTATTTTCTGAGTCCCCAAAGTGGCACATTATAAATTCCTAAAACTAAGCTCCAAGACCCTATAAAAATCTTTGTGTGGGAGTTACAGCTGTTTCATCTCATCACTTCGCCACTGTCATACCCATCACAAGAACAACGAGGTCCATGTGACGGTGCTGCCTTGTACTGTTCCCAAAGATTCCAGTGCTCGGATGCCAAAAGAAGTCAGTGCAGGGTGGGGGAGAAGAAGCACCTCTTCAAACCTCTCCTACATTAAGTCACCTGGACCCTGAGGCAGCTTAAGTCGTAGGCAGAGTCTCAAAGGGTCTTCCTTGAATGGTTCCATCAGCTTTTAGCCCTTACTTGCTCAGTTACATGTTCTCTAACCCAGTCCACAGGCCAAATAAGGAATAAATAGTATATCATATTGATAATAGTAACAATATTAATAGCTAATACTTACATAGCACTTATTGTGACAGTCATTGTTCTAAGCACTTAATAGTTTCATTTAATCCCCAAACAGCCCTATATTATTTCCCCGCTTTTACAGATGAGTAAACTGAGGGCTTAAGTAACTTGCCACAGGTCAACCAGTAGAC
This sequence comes from Saccopteryx leptura, assembly GCF_036850995.1. Classification (NCBI taxonomy): domain Eukaryota; kingdom Metazoa; phylum Chordata; class Mammalia; order Chiroptera; family Emballonuridae; genus Saccopteryx; species Saccopteryx leptura. The sequence goes on along the minus strand of NC_089503.1, from coordinate 30,685,094 downwards.
AGGCGTCAGAGACACGATTCAAATTCAGGTAGTTTGGCTCTACTGTCTCTGCACTTAACCATCATTCTGTAATATTATTCTCACTAACACTAAAAAATATTCTTACTTTCCATTAGTTAGAAAACTGAAATTCCTTTTCAAAAGACTTAAGAAAAAAGGAGAGCTGTGAGAAAGGGAACTGAAATTTAGAGTATGGCAGGGCAACGGGGAGGTGGGCAAAGGAGGCAGACATACGTTAGCAGCAGTAGTCGCTCTAATATCTAGCTGGTGGTTAAGTTACCACAATTGTAGTCCCCTCGTGTTTTTTTTTTCTTTGTTCTCTTGTTTTCCCCATTTTGTTATCTTTGAAAGATTCTTTTACCCCCCTCCGCAAAAACCTCCTAAGAAATCCATTTAGATTCACTAAAGTGAACTCCCCTCTACCTCCATATTTATATATAACTTCAGTTATCCCCTTCCCAAAGGCAGTTTTTGCCTTTTGAGAATTTTGGCTGTTTACATATAGTATGTATTCACAGTAAACTGCTTCATCAGGACTATTTCTGTCTTTTGAGAATTTAGCCTGTTTACGTGTAGTGTATATTCACACAGTAGCCTACTTCACTAAGATAGTCTCTGTCTTTTAATTGAAAGCTTAGCTTGTAATCTTATGTTTTGTTGTCTGTTTTTCCTATTGGCTCTATGTTACATTTTGTTCCTTTATTTTTTTCCCCTAGGAATAATAATAATTTTTATTATCATTATTAAGTGAGAGGCGGGGAGGCAGAGACAGACTGCTGCATGCACCCCCACTGGGATCCACCCAGCAAGCCCCCGTCCAGGTGATACTCTGTCTGGGCTGCTGCTCCGTTGCTTGGCAACCAAACTATTTTAGCACCTGAGGTGAGGCCATGGAGCCATCCTCAGCGCCTGGGGCCAACTTTGCTTGAACCATTGGAGTCATGGCTGTGGGAGGGGAAGAGAGAGAGAGAGAGAGAGAGAGAGAGAGAGTGATGGGGGGTTGGAGAAACAGATGCTTCTCCTGTGTGCCTTGACTGGGAATCAAACCTGAGACTTCCATAGGCCAGGCCAACACTCCACCACTGAGCCAACCAGCTAGGACCAAAAATAATACTATTTCATTTCCCTTATATTCGGTTGTTGTGCTGCATTGTTTAAGCTTAGTTTTAGTGGTAACACTAGATATTATAATGTGGATCTAATGCAAGAACCTTAGAACACATTATATCCATTTATTGCACTTATCTATCATGGCTCCTGGTTTTATGCAGGGAGCTCAACTGGAAAATTCTGCCTTGCTTGAGCTTAAGGCTGCATCCTGTCTTTTCTCCACTTCTTATGAATTATATAAATTTTACATTATAATTTATTTTGAAATCTACATTTTGTTATAGTTGTTTTAAATAAAATTCAATAAACTCTATGATACTTTTCTTGAACTTTGTTTCTCCCAACTGATACTAAATTTAGTTTAGTGCTATGGTTAATTTATTTGGCTCCTCTGAAGTCTTCATGGATGGGTGTAGGAATTCCACGTCAGTTCCTAAAACCAATTGTTTTAGAAAATGGTCTTTTATCCTAAAAAAACAAAAAACAAAACCAAAAAACAAAACAAAAAACTCACTTTGTCCTCACTTATTGATGAGGCTTTCTACCACATTCTGGATCTTTAGGTAATTTTATAACACAGATTCTATTTTTAACATCCTATGTCAGTAGCATATCTTGTCCTGGAAGTCTATGTTATGTCTCTACTGTAAATCTTTCATTATATCTGTAAATAATTCATATATACACAGACTTCAAGTAATTCCTTCCTCAGTAAGATTTCTATGTTAGCCTCATATATAGGAATGTTCTTCCTTCTTGTGGACTGACATCTGTCCTGGTAGATTTGATAGCTGGAATTACTACATCTCATTCGTTATTTCCTACTGTCTAAAGTGAAACCTTACTTTTTTGCAATAGCATGGATGAACCTGGAGATTATTATGCTAAGTTAAATAAGCCAGTCCAAGAAAGACAAGTACCACATGATTTCACTTGTATGTGGTATCTAATGAACAAAATAAAATAAGCAAACAAAATAGAAACAGATCCATAGATACAGAGAACAGACTAACATCTTTCAGAGGGTTTGGAGGTTGGGGGGCTGAATAAAAAAGTTGAAGGGATTAAGCAAAGAAAAAGCTTATAGACAAAGACAACAGTGTGGGGACTGCAGGAGGGAAAGGGGTATGGGAAGTGGAGGAGGGTAGAGGAGAGTCAGATGGTGATGGAGGGAGACTGGACTTGGGCTGGTGAACACACAATGTACAGATGATGTGCTATAGAACTGTACACCAGAAACCCGAATAATTGTATTAACCAATGGCACACTAATACATCCAATAAAAAGTAAAAATAAAATAAAATAAAATGCTAGACCTCAATTTCTCTCAAATTTTTCAATTCATCATTATATTATTTCTTTTACCACTGGTATAAAAGCATTGTCTTTTCCAGCTTGAAAACTAAAAGCTACTATATTAGGTTGACACAAGAATATCAAACACATTACTTAAAAAAATATACTGTCAAAAATCTATCTATCTATCTACTTACCTACCTACCTACCTACCTACCTATCATCTATTTGTCATCTATCTATATTAGTTTTCTACTACTGTGCAGGAATTACCACAAACTCAGTAGCTTAAAAGAGCACCTATTTATTACTACACAGTTTTCATGCATCAGACATCTGGGCAATGCTTAGCTGGACCCTCTGCTCAGGATCTCAAAATTCTAAAATCATGGTGCCAGTTGGAGCTACAGTTTCATCAGATGCTAAGGGTCTTCTTCTAAGCTCATTCAGGTTTTGCCGGTATTTAGTTCCTTATAGCTACAGAACTCATAGTGACTACCATCTTTGGAGCCCAAAGCAACTCACTATCTGGCTTTTTTGACTCTGACCTCTAAACTATCATTTAAGAGTTGATTAGGTTGGGTTCATCCAAGATAATCTCTCATTTGGTTAACTAAAACACAACTGATCATGTCCCTTAACTACATCTGCAAATCTCTCCTTTGCCATTTACTGTAGTTTGATTATGGGAGTGACATCATATAATATTCACAGTTCCATGCACATTCAAGAAGAGAGTTTTATACCAGGTATATATACTAGGGGGTGGGTGGGAATTTGGGGAAATCATATTAAATTTCTGCCTACCAGACTAGCTATACACTTACCCAGTTGATATTATCCTTTTTTTAAAAACTAAATTTAGATCCAGATATTTTATTTTCTGGAACATTCTAATGTAATTACTTAAGATCATATTTTGACATAATTCAAGATATGTAAAAGAATGTGCCACAGGCCCAGGCCAGATAACTCAGTTGGTTAGAGCGTCATCCCAATATGACAAGGTTGCAGATTCCATTCTTGGTCAGGGCACATACAAGAATCAACCACTAAATAATGTCTTTCTCTCTCTCTCTCTCCCTCTCCCTCTCTCTAAAATCAATCAATAATTTTATTTTTCTTTTTAAAGAAAAAGAATGTGCCACAGATGCTGATGGAAGAAATCCAAAGTGTAACTTTAAAAATGCTTTGAGATTATAATGCACTATTATTAGAATAGAATACTTCCTAAAGTAGGTATCTTAAATAGGTTTGGGGAAGGCATTCACTTGGATATAAATGTTCTGCTATGTTTATTTTTAAAAATATCAGCTATATTACTACTGAGTTAGTTTACAATGTTATTGAAAAAAAGATTACTGATTTTAGCCATTTGAATAATTTATTAGAAATTAGGTCATGATAAGATCAAAGAATAAAAATGGTCATTTGTGTTTATATGTATATAAACTGTATAAATATTTAAGAATTTTATGTGTGCTTAGGAGAAGATGAATTAAAACATGTCAAAATTTAACTTTAAAGTTGTATGAATAAAAACTATGAGTTAATTAAAAATTAATCAAACTTTAGGTAAACAAATCTCTTAGACAACTTGTACATGATACAATGGATATGATAAATCACAGAATTACAAAGTCATCTTAAGAAATTAACTAAGCATTTATCCTTTTCTCAAACAGTACTGTGCCTCATTTATACAAGTTGGCTTTCCACTATAACCAAACAGATTATCAGGGACAGATCTTATATATTGTGGAATTATCAGACCTTGATAACACAGGCCAGTATTTAATTATGTTTTACTCTCTTTGATTTTCACTTAATCTAATTTAGAATTTTTGCTTCACAAAGCAACAACCAAGTAAAAATATGAAGTTTATAAGAAAATATGCTCAGGGAGGAGTATAGAAAAAGCAGATAAATAAGACCATGATTAAATTTAAGGGTATGACTCTAATTTTGACAAGAACAATTTTTCTTCTCATTTCCTTTGCCTTAATAGCATTAGTGAATCTTAGTGGGTTTTTATAGCAATTTGAGGAAAACTCCTAATAAAGTCATTAGGATTTCTATCAATCAGTGCTGCCTGCTCATTGTCCCCTGTAATGTCCCTCAGCTACAATAGCACCCCACGGGCCTTCCATTGTTCTTATCTGTATGTCTTTTTGCTAATGGTGTTCACTCAACTACACCCATTCCTGTACATCTTTCAGTAAGTGAATATTTGATAAATGTTAACCTGAACACAGTAGTTATGTTTTCTAGAAACCTTGTCCATAATAACAATTGTCTACTAGAAGAGATAAATGTTAAGCAAATAGTCACATACACAAATTTACAAATACTGTGATTAGTAATATGAAGGAAAAGTCCTGATTACTTATAAAGGAGACATTCAGAGGTTAGAGATATAGACGGCCTCAACAAAACTGTTCAAGCCAACAAGACACAAAAGAGAACATAACCCCATCCTAGTCAATCCTTACTCTTAACTCATTCCCCCTAGATCCTGTGTATGAACTCACATACTGTTTCACATATTGATATGTTTGCTTTGAGATTTCAGATAATTTCATATCTCATTCTTCAAGGGTAAAAACCTTGTTTTACATATTTTACATTTCCTCAGGAATTCAACCAGATTGATATGCAGGAATTATTCTTTGATAATTAAGACATCTTGCAAAAATGCTACAAAAATGCTACTGACAAAAAACCAACACAATCTAAGAAATAAAATACAATAAAGCTCAAGCCAAGAGTTATGTCAGGTAATGTTCATTTTTTCTGTCATTCCCTGATTTTTCCTTAGATGACAATAGTCAATTATATTTGAGAATTCAACCTCTTTGCATGGAAGGTATTCCCTCATCAGCTCCAGCAGAGGATTCCCCGATGGTCTAACACCAATGATGGTAATTTTATTTCTCTTCCCCCTTACAGGTTAAGTAATCGGCTTGTGATTCCACTTTGATCAATGGGACATGAGAAGTATTCTGGGGAAATGCTTTTTGTTATTGTTGTTTGCCGCAGTAAAAAGATGTAAGTGATGAAACATTCATATTCATTATTGGGCATCGTTGAGTGAAACCGTGATAAGCTATCTTGTGAGGAGACATCAAACTCAAGGATCTAGCCAATTTCTCAAGATGGGCAGTGGCAAAGACACAAAAAACGCTCTTTGATAATACTGCTGAACCATTGAATTTAACCCTAGAAATGCCATGCCTCTGAAGTTCTTGTTATGTGAGATAATGACTATTTTTCATTTTTAGATTCACTTTCAGCTGCGTTCTCTTTTATATACTTTCTAATAGTAACCTAACTTACACAATCAACTTTCTAATCATGTTTGCTGTACTTTTAGTCTTATTCAAAACTCTATGAATTCTGAATAATTTTAAAATGAGGTAAATTATAAACTAACATGGCATTTAAAAAAAATTCTACCTTATTTGATAAGAAATATTTCACCAAAAATGTCAGCATAAGCATACAATGACATAGAATTTTAAAAAACTTTCTTCCTTTTTGAAACACAGAGCATCGCTGGCGAGTTCAGATGTCTATGACAGAAATCTGCATGTGGCCAATAATTCTGTTCATAAGTAGAAAGTGTGGCTACATTGACTGATCATGACTCCATAAAAAACATGCAGATCTAAGTTATCATGCAGTTTGGAAGTAAATTCAACAGCAGGGTAATGACAGTTGCCAAGGATTTGTACTTGCTGTCGCTTCATACCAGGGTTGCCTGTCAAAATGTCTCTTTTTCTTATACAGAAGCCATAGAATTTTTATGGATAGCAATTACTTACAATATACAATGAAGTACATCAAATCTAACAACCACTCTTTAGCCCGTCATTATTTGGTAGTCTCTTTGTTAAATGTAGGCAACCATTTTCATCTAAATTATTTATTTATACTGTATATTTGACAAGCATATATTTCTTGCTTTATATTCTTATGGCATTTAAACCTTCCTGAAGAGTTATGTTTTTTTTTAATATTGTCATTTGTAAAACTTATCTTTATCCTATTACCATTTTAATGATAATTAAACTCTCTAATTGGAATAAATACAAATAAGAAAATGTAAACATAAAGAAAACTGACCCTAAGTGCATTCAATACTAAATCATCACCTTAAAATACTGGAGTACCACCAATAAGAAAAATAACCCCATGTATGTTTGATGAATGGAAACTTGTTTAAAATGTCTGGAATATACAAAGCACAAAGATGTCATTAGATTTCATCTTACCCTTTCCCCAACTGATCAAATAAATAACCTCTAAAGATAGAAATTGCATTCTACAATTTTTAGATAGAATGTTTTCAACATCATAGAAAGTTAATAATAAAAGTGAATGATTCACCCATATTTTGTTTTTAAAACCAGAAGAAACTAATTCTAGTTTGGCCTAGAAATATTGGTAAGGGTATCCCAATTGATATATCAGGATATAAATCATCCCACCCAAGAAAAGGAAAAATACTGTTATTTGCATAAAAATTAAAAGGAATAAAAATAAAGTATATCTGAAATCTAAACTGGGGAAGGTTATAGATATTATATATAACTTTTCCAGAAGAAATTTAAATTTTCAAAAAAGTAATTAGTCTTTTGACACTTCTAGAGGAAATAGTATGAATATTTAGATTTGTAGAGATTTTTTTTTTAAACTTAAAAGGAAAATTTGAAAAAAATTACGAACTAGAGAAAGTGTAATTTGTTGGGTAAAGGAGGTGGAAAATAGTGGAGGTGTTGCCTTGCTTCATTCACTATCACTGTCTCCCCCTCACTCCCTTCTGCTACCCACTCCATGGTTAGAACTGACAACTCATCTTTGGAATATTGAAATCGGGTGATATAATCAAGAGTTTTGTTTGTTTGTTTGTTTGTTTGTTTGTTTAGTGCATGCAAGAGAGACAGAAACAGGAAGGGAGAGATCAGAAACATCTACTTGTAGTTGTGTCACTTTAGTTATTCATTGATTGCTTCTCATATGTGCCTTGGCCAGGAACTCAAGCCAAGCCAGTGACCCCTTGCTCAAGCCAGTAACCTTGAGCTTCAAGTCAGCGACCATGGGATCATGTTGATGATCCCACACTCAAGCTGACCCGGTGCTCAAGCTGGTGACCCTGCGCTCAAGCCAGTGACCTCGGGTTTCAAAACTGAGACCTTAGAGTCCCAGGTTGACATTCTATTCACTGCACCATACTGGTCAGGCATAACCAAATGTTCATATTTCCATAAAGAGGCTAAGACTCATTCCAATTAAAAATATCCATGATAACTAAAATTATTTTAAAAAGTGAGTGATTAAATTAGGCACAGTCTCCTTGAAAGCAAGAGTAAACGGACGTAATGGATAAAAATACACAAAATCACATCCTTAGATGATCACCAGCTAAAAATTATTTTTAAAATATTTTATATGTAAGATAAGAAGAGATATTTTTACAACATTCTCTCTATATTATTCTTTTTAATTTTTATTGAATTTATTGGGGTGACATTGCTTAATAAATCCCTGCAGGTTCCAGCTGCACGGTTACACAACACATCATCTGCCTATTGCATTGTGTGTTCACCACTCCAAGTCGTTTCCCTCCATCACCATCTATCCTTCCGGGACCCTCCTCCACCTCGCCCAGCCCTCTACCCTCCTGCAATCCCTACACTGTCGTCTGTGCTATAAGATCTTTTAATGTAATTTCTTTGAAAATCTTCCACTCAGCATTTAGAGACATCTTCTATAAATATGGCAGAACCATCCCTAGATACTTGTTACCAAAATATAATGTACAGATGATGTGTTGTAGAATTGTGCACCTGAAACCTGTAAATATTATTAACCCGTGTTACCCCAATAAACTCAATAAAAAGGAAAGCAAAAGAAAGAAAGAGGCCCTGGCCGGTTGGCTCAGTGGTAGAGCGTTGGCCTGGCGTGCGGAAGTCCTGGGTTCGATTCCCGGCCAGGGCACACAGGAGAAGCACCCATCTGCTTCTCCACCCTTCTCCCTCTCCTTCCTCTCTGTCTCTCTCTTCCCCTCCCGCAGCAAGGCTCCACTGGAGCAAGGATGGCCCGGGCCCTGGGGATGGCTCCTTGGCCTCTAACCCAGGCGCTGGAGTGGCTCTGGTCACGACAGAGCGACGCCCTGGAGGGGCAGAGCATCGCCCCCTGGTGGGCAGAGCGTCGCCCCTGGTGAGCCTGCCGGGTGGATCCAGGTCGGGCGCATGCGGGAGTCTGTCTGACTGTCTCTCCCCGTTTCCAGCTTCGGAGAAATACAAAAAAAAAAAAAAAAAGAAAGAAAAAAATGATCAATTTTTTCCATCTATATCTCAAAGGCTTATTCTCTGTTCCGGGTCACCTGGGATACATTACACTACAGCCGGGGAGGAAAAGTTCCTTATCCTGCTGCTTTCCTGGAAATTTCTGCAGGAATGAGGCTGGACTTTGCCAGTCATCTGACCTCTTAGTTGTAAGTCAAGAAGTGAGAAGATCAGACCTTTGGCACAATATGTTGAACTAATTTATACTGTTGGTGATTAGTTTTCCTGGGGGAAGGATCCTGGCAAAGCAGTTTTCACTGTGTTACAAATAAATGTAGCCAGGAGTGATAGAGGAAAAACAATGAAAGAATTCAGGAAAGAGAAAATAAGTGTGGATGATGTAAATATAATAAAGTGCAAATTAATAGAATCAGATAGTAACATGGAGAATAAAGTGCAACTGTATGATAGCAATGAATGGATTTAATATATGAGGGCATAGTTTATAAAATGTACAGTTTGTCAATCAGTGAAGAAAAACACAATCTCTGTGATTTAAATAAAGAAACAACAAATTGACTATATTTTAATAACTTTTTATCATAAAAAGATCACAAAGATAGTGGATGCAAGGTGGCAAGGAAAACAAGAATGAGACAAGAGAAGTTTTAACCTCAATCAGGGGGAAAATGTCTTTCCTCTTCGAGAAAATTGCCTCTCTCTGATAAGCATATTAGTACAAACAGCTCTTAGATTACCATTAGCCTTTATGAACTTGACCCTTTTCAGGTTGATACTCATCACTTTCTATTTCATGAAAGTAAAAGACCTCCGAGTATTGTTTTGACTTTTAATTTGATTGCTAAGAAGGTTACTTCACTTTCCAGATACATCATAATCAAAGTTCATGGTACCAGGCAATGGTGATGGAAAAAAACTTTGGATTCAGACAATGAAATAGAAACACATTGGAACAACTGTAAGAAACAGTTGATAGTAAAGTGTCACATGAAAGACTGATGTATAAAAAGATTTAAAAACCAAGTAAAAGAGACTGAGAATCACAGAACAAAAATTAGAAAACAACAACAACCACAAATAGTAAAGAAATTATAGTAAGCTCTAATAGAAAAATCAGGAATCTAGAAATGCACAAACAACAGCTAGAACAAAAAGTGAAAGTAGTACAATTCTGAATAGGAAAAATGGTAAAAATAAAATCTAAAGATAATAAAAATGTGCAAATACACATTTTGTTAGCATTGGTATTTATGTAAATAAATACTTTAAAATATTATTTAAATTATTTTCCACTATCTTTTTGGGATAAAAAACACTATCAAGAGTAACTTATGTTTCTTAAATTATTGGATAATAATTTGCTAAAAAAAATTATATAGCTAGCTATATAGCTAGCACACTGTGGATATGACCTCATGCACTGCAAATATTCCTCATAGCTCAGAAGAATAAGGCAAAACAAGACTAGCTGAATGGTACAGTGGATAAAGCGACAGCCTTAGATGCTGAGGACCCAGGTTCAAAACCCCAAGATCGCCCAGCTTGAGCATGGCCTCAACAGCTTGAGCACGTGGTCACTGGCTTGAGTGTGGGATCCTAGATATGACTCCATGGTTGCCCAAAGGTTGCTGGCTTGATCAAGGGGTCACCAGCTCAGCTGGAGCCCCCTCGTCAAGGCATGTATGAGAAAGTAATCAATGAATAATGAAGAATTGATGCTTCTTATCTCTCTCCCTTCCTTCTGTCTGTCCCTGTCTCCCTCTGTCTGTCTCTCTCTCTAAAAAAAAAAGAAAAGACTAGCTGAAAGTCTAGATTTTATTTTATTTTCTAGATTTCATTCTAATCTAAACTTAGTGATAAACACAAATAAAATCAAACTGTTCTAAGATATACATATGACCTAGCATTTCTGTAAGGAGAGTAACATAATCTTAATTTATGAATATTCTTCTTCAATGCTTTTATAATTCACATTTTCTGTTTAACATAAAGACTTTCATCACCTTTAGCCAACCAATAATTTTTCAACATCTGACAGAAATTTTTTAACTCTTTCACTTTCTAATATAGGAAAAATACTTCTGTCTCCTCTGCTTTATATGTCCATAAAGTGTGTAGAATGTAACAGTTGACTTTCTTCTGGCTGGGGACTTAGATCTACATAGATTCAAACCATACCTTCTCTGTTTTCCCGCTATGTGATCTTGGTTGAGTTAATTAACCTCTCTTGGTCTTTATTTCCTCACTGGTAGAATAAGGATGTTTAAAATATTATCTGTCGTATATTCCTGCCAGGATTGTTTAAAGAACTAAATTGATAATTCAGGTTAACTAGCAACATAGTAAATCTCATCTTCCCTGCTGTTATTATCATTATCATTATGCTACCTGTCCAAGTCAGGCTCCAATGATAATTTATGATCATCTATCTTTTGCTTCCCATAAAACAAAAATAAACTGAAGGACTCTAACCCAGGCAACAACCTTCATATCCCATCACATCTCTAAGTTATTAATGACATCATAATCTCCAACAAATCTTGAGCAAAGACTTTTTAAAAACACTTTATCCCCTTTCCAGTTGAAGGTGCTGAAACAATATTCTTACCTTGGTAAAGCATTTGAAATATATTTGTAAACTGAGTGACTGGTATCCACACTGAAGGTGCCTTCGGAGTTGCTCCGCTGTGATACCTTCATGGCTTTAGTCAAAGTTGATAAAGAAGACTGAGAAAGTACTGCTCTGGGATCTTCTGTTTCTATTTCTGTCGTTTTTAGCTAAGAATAAGAAAGAACGTTATTCAACTTAAAATGTAAACTCATCCTGGGTTATAAATTGATGCTGGGCATTAGTCAAATTCACTTCTCATCATGTTCTGGACTAGGCAGCTGTTGTTAAATGTGAAACCTCATTAGAAATAACAGAGATGAGGACAAAACTACAGCTCTAAGTCATTGGTATAATCCTACTTAAGGAAAGAAAAAAATGACAATCATCGCAATGTATTTTAATGTTTGTTGTTTGCTAAAAAGTCACTTACTATAAGAACAAACTTAACATGAAGAATATTTATTGAAAAGCACAGCACAATGTTTGTTGTTCTGTCCTTCATCCTTTCCCTTTTTCGAATGCAACCTTCCTCCTGATTCTAATGGGACTAATAAATGTGACCTTGCTTCCCAAGCGGGGAAGTGGGTGTGTTCAAGGCTAACCAATCCAAGTGTCTTCCCCACACACGGCAATTGCTACACCCAATCAATCCTCATAAAAAAAACAAAGCCGTGTTCTGTTTTCTAGGATTGCTAGTTTTCAGAACAATGTATGAAGTCAAAACAGATGAAAACAAAGGTGAGAGGTGGAGAAAGATGAAAAAGTGAGATTTCTGATGACAGTATTTTAATCCCTGAGACCAGCTGTTAAAAACAACCACATCTCACCTGACCTATGGTGGCTCAGTGCATAAAGCATTGACCTGAAATGCTTGAGGTCCCCAGTTCAAAACCCTGGGCTTGCCTGGTCAAGGCACATATGGGAGTTGAAGCTTCCTGCTCCTCCCCCTTCTCTCTCCCTCTCTCTCTCTCTTTCTTCTCCCTCTCTAAAAACAAAATCTAAAAAAAAAAAAAAGATAACTATATCTCTTGAGTTTACTAAGTATGTGAGTCAACAGATTTTTCTTTCTTTCCTTTTTTTTTTTAATAAGCTAGAAGCTGGAATTCTCTTATTGCAACCTAGAAGTCTTGATACACGCAGGCAATCTAAAATTTCTTAAGACCAAAACAATAAGCCCATAACAAATAATATCAAAGAATGCTTCCTAAAAATTCCTTTGCAGGGTGTAATCCCCCACTCACAAAGCTGTAAAAATGGCCGCAAAGTCTCATCTCTGGAGCCCCAGGGTAATATGACACACCACTTCTAAGGGACAGCTATAACTTAATAAGGTAATAATACTTCTACCTTTTTACTGCTATTATAAAATAAAAGCATTCATTCATCCACAGATTATTTATTGAGCACCTACAATGTATTTGGCATCATTCAGGTACTTAGATTTTTTAGTGAAAAAAGCAGAAAAAAAAATCATGCCTTTTTGGAACTTATGGTCTAGTGGTGCAGATGACAAATAATAAATATAATAAGCAAACTGTCAAGATATTAGGTGATAAATGTTATGAAAGAAAATGATTAAGGAAGGTGACTGGGAGTATGGAGGTGGAGGGAATTGCAATTTTACATAGATTTGTCAGCATCAGACTCATTAAGGTGGTAATGTCTGTGCATATCCTAGCCATACAACATCCAGGAGTCAGAAGAGCAGGAAGGCCCTAAGGTGGGATTATATAATATATATATACATATATATATACACACACACACACCCTGAGGTGTGAGCAATAGCAAGAATAGGTGAATAAGAGGGAATGTATATAGTTGGGATGGGAATAGAAAGGTAATGAAGGAGCAGAGATAACATCAGGCCTTTGGTGGACAATGTTAGGACTCTGAATGAATTAGCTCATGGAGTGTTCAGAGAAGGGGAGTCACATGATTTCTTATAATTTGTTTACTGACTTTAGAGAGAGAGGAAAACAGAGAGAAAGAGAGAGAGAGAGAGTTGTTCCATTTATTTATTCCTTCATTGGTTGATTTTTGTATGTACCCTATCCAGGGATTGAACCTGTAACCTTGGCATATCGGGACAATGCTCTAACCAACTGAGCTACCCAGGCAGGGGAATATGATTTTTTTAAAGATAATTTGGTTGCTTTGTTAAGAATACATGAAACCTATCAAAATAACTGCATTTCAATGTCCCGATTTGCCTTTATATTACTATCTTCTAATAATTGCATAAATTCTTATGGTAGAGACTGCCAACTGTCTGCCAGTATCCATTCTTTCCTTCTTCTTTGATACTGGAATCCTGATTTTTAACTGAGGCATATGACTTCCCCAAATAAAGATGACTTTCTGGTCTTCTCTACAGCTAAGGAGGGCCATAGGAACAAGTGGAATGATCCATGCAAATGATTTTGCTTTTCTTTTGCCTCCTTTCTGCTACCTAGAATGAAGACATGAAGGCTGGCACTAGATTGGTCATCTCTAACTTTGACAGAAGGCTAGGAGTGAAAGCCTTGCCCCTAGGAGGATAGAGGGAAGAATCTCTGACACACAGAGTACCATATGAACCCTGGAGTTCCTACTTTCAGACTTTTACATGAGCAATAAATGTGTAGCTTGCTCAAAACAATGTTGATTTGGATGTTGTGTGCAGTCAAACCTAATCCAGAAACTCCTGATAACCTTTGAACTGATTGATTTCAAGAATCTAAAATATATGGTATTGGCGCAGAGGAAGGAAATGGGACAAACACTAGGATGGCTAGGAATCTAAATTTAACTAAGAGTCCAGTCACCTGGAGCTTTGGGCCTTTCGACTCGCCAAGCTTCCACAGTCACATGAGTCAATCCCTTAAAATAAATCAGTTAACTTCTCTCTCTGTGTGTGTATTGTTATATTCTGTTGGTTCTGTTTCTCTGGATAACCCTAATATTCCTCTTTCAAAGATCATGTCAGCCTGCAAGGAGGAACTAAGATGTGGATCCGGAAGGACCTTTCCTTAAACATGGACCAGTACAGCCAGTCAGATGATGGATGTAATAGGATCATTAGTGGTAAAGTGAGTCAGCAAGAAGCTACAGCAATCACCGCAACAAGCAGCACCAACAAACAAACTGTCAGGGCTGTTTCTCAACTGGATGAGGGTATGTGGAGGATTTCCCTTTTGAACTGTGATTAACTCCTAAGGTTCCTAAATAATCTACCAGACACAGGAAGCTCAGAGAGTATGATGCTAGACTTGCTGCAAAAGTACTACTATATAATGTAATTTATACTCACAAGCATAATGAAGGAATAAATACCTATAAATATAAGAAAACAATCATGTCTTCCTCTGACACTTATTAGCTATTTAACCTTGAGTATTAAAACCTTTTCGAGCTTTAGTTGTTTCAGTGCATAACTGGGTTATCCACATGGTTATGAGGATTAAATAAAATGGTGAACACAAAAGCATTTGGCATAGCGCTTGACATATGCTAGTTATTAAAAAAATGTTAGATGAATCTGAATCTATATCAAAATAAGAAAAGGTATTTTTCTCTATATAGTTTAATAAGAGAAAGTACTGCTCTCTACCCAGCACTTGTCTGGTATTCCAACTGGAGACCTAAGGTTCTGTTGGCCTTCACACTCTCCCTCTCTCTTCAAGCTTCTTACAACAGGAGGTCTGGGGCTTCCATAACAACCAATGCCTGATTAGTTCTTTCACAAGCCAAGTCCTTTCTAATCCAAGTATGCTTATAAGTAAAAAATCCAGCTGTGTGTAGCAAGACAAAATGATATGATTAGAGAGTAAATGACATTGAAGAACACAGTATCTTGATTGTCCTGGTATGTTTATTATACAATTCAATTATTTAAAATCCAAAAATAAAAGTTGTACTGAACTATTCAGAAATATCTCTTGATATACAGTAATAGTTTTACTTCTTCCTTATGCATGAATACAGTCGTAATCTTCACTGAAAGAGGTAATCATTTCAGTGATAAGTATAGTTTTCTTTTTAATGTAAAAGTTTCAGGGTGCTTTTAGGTGAAACAGGCAATGTAAGTGTGATATCATTACCATAATTAAATGTAGTAATTCTTCTATAATGTTACTATAAAAATAGTGTCATCCTCACTAAAAGTAGAACATATTAACAGTTTAAGCTGAATATGCAGAATACAATAGGTTTGCAGGTAACATTCCTTTGCATTGGTAATGAAATGAGAACTGTTAAATAGAAATTAAAGAAATAAAAAGAGTTAATTCTAATTTGGCTGACACTAAAAACTACAATACTCTAGTAAAGAAGAAGGCACTGCCTTGTGTTTGTATTTGCTTATGCCCGGTCTATTCACTGAAACATTGGAAAAGCATTATTTTTATTTATTTCCCATCTCTCTCTTTTAAAAATTGTTTTCTTAATATATTTATTTAGATTTTTATTTATTCATTTTAGTGGGGAGTGGGAGGGACAGGAAGCATCAACTCCCATATGTGCCTTGACTAGGCAAACCCGGGGTTTTGAACTGGCGACCTCAGCATTTCAGGTTGACGCTTTATCCACTGCGCCACCACAGGTCAGGCCCCATCTCTTCATTTTACATGAAGGTAAGCTCTCCTGTCATGCCCACTCCTAGATCTGTTCTTTCACCCCTTTTTTAAAGAAAAGGCATGCAAGTGCACAGTAGTTCTGAGCCTGGACTCGGCAGCCACCACGTCGGGGTTTACATCCCACTGCCCACTTACTATCTGTGACACTGGGGCATGTCACATAATCTCTTTGTGCATTAGTTTCTTTATCTCTGTAACCGGGTTAAGAATAGTGGCCCCTTCATAAAGCTGATGTGCTCAGCACACAGTAGGTACCATGTGTCAGCTATTGAAGAGGAGAAAGCTTGCTAGTGTTCAAGGTGGGGCTGTAAGTACCAACAACAAACAGTGCCTGGAGACTTTCAAAGGGGCATGCAAATGTGGACAGTTTTAAGCAAGTCAGTTTCCAGATCCGTGCCTTCCATGTACATCTATGCTTTCCCAAAATGCATCTGTCCAGGAAGCTGCCAGTTCCAGCTAGAGTTTGTCCTTGGAAAATCTCTATCCTGTCATTTTGTAACAGAGAGGCATTCCTTTTATGACCATTCCAGAGCCTCAAACCAAGGGTCAATTCCACTATTCCTTTAACTAAGAAATTATGTGTCCCCAGCAATCTATACCATTGATACATACATTTCCAATAAACTTTGTATATATTTAATAAATATAAAAAAATGATAATATATCCATACTGCTTTGAATAACTGTGTACTAAAATATAAGGTCTACCGGAAAGTTCTGTCCGTTTCTATCACAAGTTTCGACATGTAAGCACATGTTTATTTGGCGCATGTATGCCTCTCTATTTTTATCACTTAATGTATACATACTGATGTAGCAAATTAACTAAAACAAAGTTGATTCACGTTAGTCTTATGTGTGAAGCCATAGTGTACCCATGGCTACTGATAAAGTTCATTTACGCCACTGTAATTTTTACGAATTTCAACAAGGAAGAAATGCTACAGAAGCATGTCTGTCGCATCCACCATATTCCCTGGACTTAGCACCCTCCGACTATCACTTGTTTTTGTCCTTACAAAATTTTTTGAAGAGCAAAAATTCAAAAATGAAGAAGATATCAAACAAGTACTGGTTCAATTTTTCACATCAAAAAATAAAACATTTTTCAAAAATGGGATATACAAATTGCCCTCACACTGGCAAGAAATCATTAATAATTGCAATTATATTATTTAATAAAGTTTATTGACAGTAAGAAAAATTTTTATTTTGTTTTGTTCCAAAAACAGACAGAACTTTCTGGTAGACCATATAATTATCATAAAAATTCAATACTGAGGAAAATTTTCAATACTTACATCCCTATGGTAATAGGACATTTAAAAATTCAGTTACAAATGAAGTAGAAATACAAGTTTAAGGAGAAAAAGAAAGATTGTAAAATTTCCAACTATTAAAGAACTTGTTAAAGTTTTTAATGTTTTATTTTTCCTGTTGAAATTTCAGTGACAAATATTTTTGCTTGTTTTGTTCTAATATCTATAATCATACAACTATGCAAATTAAACATAAGAGGATAAACCAAATCATCATCTTTTGCCTTATTCTGTGCTATCAGAACTATGGTTAGCAGAGCAGTTATTGCATATCCTTATCACTTTATTATCCTGTGACCCATTGTTACAATAAACAAATCAAATTTTCTTAAACATACACAAGGCATCTTATGGCCCTCCAAATTCGTTTTCCCTAAATTTACTTTGCTAATCCTGATCCTATTACCCATCCATTCATCAAATATTTATTAACAACTATTTTCAGACTTTAAAAAAGACAATGGATTCAATGTTGAATAAGACAATATGGCTCCGCCCTGGCCGGCTGGCTCAGTGGTAGAGCATCGGCCTGGCGTGCAGAAGTCCCGGGTTCGATTCCCGGCCAGGGCACACCGGAGAAGCACCCATCTGCTTCTCCACCCCTCCCCCTCTCCTTCCTCTCTGTCTCTCTCTTCCCCTCCTGCAGCGAGGCTCCCTTGGAGCAAAGATGGCCCGGGCACTGGGGATGGCTCCTTGGCCTCTGCCCCAGGCGCTAGAGTGGCTCTGGTCGCGACAGAGCGACGCCCCGGAGGGGCAGAGCATCGCCCCCTGGTGGGCGTGCTGGGTGGATCCCGGTAGGGCGCATGCGGGAGTCTGTCTGACTGTCTCTCTCCGTTTCCAGCTTCAGAAAAATACAAAAAATAAAAAATAAAAAAAAAAGAAGACAATATGGTTTCTCTACTAGTTGAGGAACATTGATTTGTTATTCCACTTATTTATGCAATCTTTGGTTGATTCTTGTATGTGTCCTGACTGGGATCAAACCTGCAACATTGGTGTATCAGGATGATGTTCTAACCAACTGAACAACCTGGCCAGGGCTGAAAACGTGCTTTTAAGGCTTATGATGTATATTTCAAAATTAAATAGCTTTTCAGAAATGTACCAATTTCTAAAACCTACCAAAAATAGCATATACCAGTTAATAGTATTAATTGGTAGTAAAAATTTCATTTTAAATTACCATTATTTAATATTTTTCATCATATCAATACTCAAGGAGGAATATCAAAGGAATAATCAGTGATATTTTATGAACTATAAATTATTTCAATTTTAGTTATAAAATCATTTAATTAAAAATGAAATTCTAAAGTATAGAATATATATGTTAAATGTCTAGACATTTTAAAGATAACTGAGTTCAAAATATCTAATTAGCCCAATGCCACCTTTCCTATATACTTATAAGAAGATAACCAATTATCTGGAAAAAGGCAATTAAAATTACTATTAATAATCTTAATACTAGGACATGTTATAATTTATTTGATAATTACATTTCCCACAAAGATACTGTCAACATAAACTGTGAAACTGCAGATCCATCCTGTTTACAAGTACCAGAGACAATATGTTGTACTTAAATGTTGTATTGCAGTTTTTCTTAACAGGTAATACGTGACATGAAACATGTCTGATTTTATGCTTCATGATTTCCATTCTAACGTTTAACATTAAGAAATTATATTTATGTACCACACGTCAGAAAACAATTTAAATAAACAAAAAAATTAATAGCAACCATGGCTTTCATTTCAAATACAAAATATAAATCTTTAGTTGAGACATTACAGAACCATATGTAAACAGAAATACAAACTTTTTACATGTTTTTGATTTATGTAGCCAGGCTTAAGTACAATATTTTGTCTGTGTTATATTTTTAGAAATTTGTTATGAATCAAAATATTATTAAAATAAGAGAACTCAAGACTACCTTTTAAGACTGACTTATGAGTTTTAAAAATTCATTATTTCTATTCTTTATTCTGATTATTATAAGAAGGAAAAGAAAGAAAATGTAATTATTTTGATTTTAAAAACTACAGGAAAAGGTACCATTTAAGCCAAGCTGAAGTTTACATTATTTATCGCTATTTTTTCTTCAAAAATATGCATTAAAATAAATATTTTTCTAAATAGCAAAGTATATATAATACATAGTTCTGGCATATTTATTTTTTTGAAAAGGTGCTCTGAATCTTAGACAACATAAATACCAGGCAATGTGGCAGTTGCCATAGTAACAAGTAAATAGCATAAAAATACATGTAATTTTATGTTTGAAAAATGCAACACTTTTTTCACAGATATGCATATTTTATAGCTAAAAGTTTATTTAATCCTTGCTTTAACTCCTCTTTTAGAGAGAAACAACAGATTCTTTAGAAATGAAAGATTATCACATAGCAATGGAGCAGGCTCAAAAAGGTTTTAATTTTTTTTAATTATTGTTTTGTATTTTTCTGAAGTGAGGAGTGGGGAGGTAGACAGAGTCCTGCATGCACCCGACTGCGATCCCCCCTGGAAAGTCTACTAGAGGGCAATGCTCTGCCCATGTAGGATGTTGCTCTGTTGCAACCGAAGCCATTCTAGCACCTGAGGCAGAGGCCATGGGACCATCCTCAGTGCCCGGGCCAACTTTGCTCAAATGAAGCATTGGCTGCAGGAGGGGAAGAGACAGATAGAAAGAAAGGAGAGGGGGAAGGGTGGAGAAGCAGATGGGCGCTTCTCCTTGTTCCCTGGCTGGTAATTGAACCCGGGACATCTACAAGCCGGGCCAATGCTCTACCGCTGAGCCAACTGGCCAGGGAAAAAAGGTTTTTAAATTCTCTATGGAATATCTTAAGTTCTTAAGTCAACTTTCCAAAACAAAAACAGGAAAAAATACTTTCATTCTATATTACTTTAACATAAGTTCTTTAGTAACGGTAAAAAAGCATAAATTTTTTCCTCCCAGGCATTAAACTCCCTTTTATTTTGCATAAGTTTCTTATTCATGTGCATTAAATGTAGTGCTTGACCATGGAAACCTGAAAGCCCTCTTGATCACAAAGAAGCCCAAAAAGCTTAGTGCTAACCCATGAACTACGACTTGAATGACCTGATAACCTTCATACCAATGTCCTAAATGAGGAGTTCAAAGAGTTTTTTTCTTTTTTTTCTCCCTTTATTAAAATACAATTTTCCTGTTTATGAGTATCCTAGAAGACAGAGAATGTGTATTAATTGAGTGTTCTGAATTTTATACTTACAGCATAAGAAGGCTTAACATATATTTTATAAGGCTGGAGAGAGAAGTTCTAGAAGCCATGATGTGAAGTTTAAAATCAAAACAAAACAGAAAAGTTGCTCAACTATTATTGGGAAACAAATCTTTCAAATCTGATTACATAAATTTTGACTTCCAATTTCTTTCAATAACAGCAACTTGGTAATATTCTCTTGGAGTGAGAATTTAAAACTTGTGCCTGACCAGGCGGTGGCACAGCAGATAGAGCGTCCGTCTTGGATGCTGAGGACCCAGGTTTGAAACACTGAGGTTGTTGGATTGAGCGCAGGCTCACCAGCTTGAGCATGGGGTCACTGGCTTGACCATGGAATCACAGACATGATCCCATGGTCTCTGGCTTAAAGCTCAAGGTCGCTGGCTTGACAAGAGTTTACTGGCTCGGTTGGAGCCTCCTGGTTAAGGGAGATAGAGAAAGCCATCAATT
This sequence comes from Saccopteryx leptura, assembly GCF_036850995.1. NCBI lineage: Eukaryota > Metazoa > Chordata > Mammalia > Chiroptera > Emballonuridae > Saccopteryx > Saccopteryx leptura. Next base: position 30,664,111 of record NC_089503.1, on the reverse strand, counting down.
ATGAATTGATGCTTCTTATCACTCTCCCTTCCTGTCTGTCTATCCCTGTCTGTCTGTCTATTTCTTGCTAAAAAAAAAAAAAAAAAAAGAATAACCATATGGGCAGGGTGCCAAATATGGGGTGACAGAACACTGCTCTAGGGCTCATTCTGTATTCACACCTTGATAAAGAAACCATTCACTGTAATGGCTAAGGACTAACTGATTAGCCTGCAACAGGGACAACTTCATCTAGTCGGTACATGATCCTACACTCTCATTGAAGAGGAATCAGGCTTTTTCCCCTGGGGGAGAAAATGAAGTTAAATTATAACAACTCCAAAAAATGACTAAAATATCATATTAGTCAAGTATTTACGACTAACAGAATAGAATAGGTCACATGAATGATGTGACTACTGGAAATGCAAAAAAAGATTTGTATCTTTATTCCTGGTTCCTCCCAAACATCTGAACCATTTCCTTGTTCTTTCACTATCTTAAAGTAATGGGAAAAAGTCCCTGGGGACTGCAAAAGGGAAAAAACATACCCATCTTTAAAACAAGGGGAAAAGGATTTTGGTAATTAGACAGCTATGTTTAACCTAGGAACACACAATAACAAATTAAACAATCAATTAGTAACACCTAGAAGCTCAGAAGAAAATGGAAAACAACCCACATAGTGTTTGAGAAACCAAACATGCCAGGTGAACTTAGTATCTTTTTCTGATAGAATGACAGGTCATATTGTTAAGTAAAAAGTGAATAGTACAATCTATATCAGTATTGTAAGCCTTTTTATTCTATTCCCCAATTCAGGATAGAAAAAAATTGTTTGGGAAGAAAAGTATTTAAAAACTGGCTTCAGTGCTATCCCAATGGCTGCTGACACATCTCCCCTGAGGACCTGTTTCGGTACTGAGTCCATATCTTTAACGATGACCAGCCAGGAACCTGGGCCTCCTCTATGTTTTAGCTCCATCACATCATATCTCTGAGGTCTCTGAAATTAAAAAGTATATATTTCTTTAGTTTTCCTTCCAAATTGTTGACCTTTCTTTCCCCTAGGGATCTTAAATCACTTGTTGCTTCAACTAAGTGGTGTTATGCTGGGACAAGGTATAAACCCATTTTGGGTAGAGATTTTGAGAAAGAGGCCGTGGTTGGAGCCCCCAGGTTCCTATGAACTCGGGTATGGGTTGCTGTTCTCTGTCACAGGAAAAATATGTAAGATTTCTAAACCAATCCCTCTCAAGGAAAAATGAGACTTTGGTAACAAGTCAAGTAGCTGTGTTGGTTGGTGGTGTGTTAAAAGGGGAAGAGAAGAGCGGGAAGAGAAGACCAGGAGTGGAGAGCAGGGGGACCCACCGCGCTGACTCTGCGAAGGGCGCTGGTTGGCACTGCTCCATAGATGAAGGCGGTCCCTGTGCGACAAAATCTTGGTTGGTCATGAGACATAAAGAACAATGTATTTAGAAAGGTTAGCCATTAAAAAAATCATTACATTGGACTACTTACTGCTAGGGTCTTGACCCCATTTTACTAATACTTTGCTTTTATCATTATGATATCTGACTTTTCCCTAAGTATTATTTAATGAATTTCAGATGAGTCTCCACAACTGTCCATAACATAAAAAGTTCATTTGTGAAGACCTGCCCATTTTACTTTTAATATGTAAAATGGGGATATATATAGCTGAATATAAAATAAGAAAAATGATTTCTAAGACATATATAAACAATTCATTTTTTGTTGATTTATAATCAGCCTAGCACACGTATAGGACCTTCATTCAGGACAGCATGCCACTGTGGGAGGTGGTATACCACAGAGCGAACCATAGCAGAAAGGCCCAAAAGACAGGACTGACACAAACATAATGAAGAGTCAGCAAATTATCAGTTCCTTTGCCGTATATATTTCTAATCTTTTCAAATGCTTTAAGTTTGCCAATTCGCCCAGTACTGAAAACTATTATCAAGTTCCTGGACCGACCTTTGCTCTAAGTCCAAGGCCGGGCACCAAGTCAGAACAGCACCTGAATCCTGTTGACAACTGGCTCAGCCTCATTTACCCAAAGCAAGAAACTGGGGACTGAGACCAAAGAACTATTACAAAGGACCTAGCAAAATCTTTTACATCTGGTTAAACTTTCTTGTCTTATTTCTTCTTCCTAGGGTTATCTGACTTTAACCTAAGATGTAAGATCTATTTAAATATATCATTCTCAATATATCTGAATATTACATATATATCACTAAAATTCATTATCTCATTTCCTAAATTAGATCTTTAACATTTTGAACTTATATATATATGTACATTATAGTATAGAATAATTTTCCTTTTCTTGTACTGAAATAAGAAAACATATTTAAGTTACCCCAAATATAGGTAGAAACTAATAATTTAATATTCAGAGACTAGCACTGCCAAAAGGATTTATACTACAAAGATTAAAGAAATCATATAGTTTTTCAAATTAATTTATCTGACTGTCTTTCTCTAATGCTCCTGCTTCACCTGCAGCACATCAGACAAGGTAATAATTTATGATAATCATATGAAAATATATAATTAATATTCATCACCTCTCATTCCTCATCACTTTAGATGATCAGTAATGCAGAGTGAAAATGCTGTCAGATTTCTAATTGCTTTGTAATGGGCTTGAAACAGGGAAATCATTAAAGGCAAACAATCTGTCATTTGTCTGTTATTTTAACTATCACACAAAAAAACTCATTAAAGAAATTGCTAATGAGCTACAAAAGACTGTACTCAGGGTGCATCTACCGTAGATTAAAAAGTAATACTATAAATTGCTTAAAATATTTTTAAAAGGATATTTTTGTGGACATCCATCAGAGAAGATCTATTCTTTAGTATAATTTTTAAGCTGGATGGTTTCATTATTTTGGCATCTAATCCATCATTGCAGAAATCCCTTTAGCATATAAGACTTTTCATCAGTCTCTAAATAATTAAACCAAAAGGTTGCAGGAAAAAGCTGAAATGCTAAATGTATTTATTACTAGTAAACGAACACAAATAATGAAAAAAAGTGCTATAGTAACCCTGATTATGAATGAAGAATATATTTTAAAATTTGATATTTATCCTCATATCTCTGTATTTGAGCTGTTGAGATTGCAATGCTTATAAATCTTAAATAAGGTTATCATTATACAAATTTTATATTCAGCTACTGAAATTCAGCATAACATGAACTATTTAGAAATTTTTGCAGACACTAACCAACACTACAAATGTTTCATGATATTACTTCAAATAATTTTAAAAAGGAAGACAAATTATTTCTTTAAATGTCTACATCCAATATTACATGTTTTATCAATGCTACTGTTCTATATGAGGTACTAGTACTGTATTAGAAAAACTATGATAATGACACTAAACTAGTTTTAAAAACAAACAGGCAAATAAACAAACAAATAATCCAGAAATATTTTGTTAGTTATATAGTCCAACTGCATTTTATTTTAGAAATATTATGAGTAATAAAAATAACATTGCTATTTTTATTACTTTGTTAATGATGAATTAAAATCATGTATTTCTTTCTCATAATAATCTCAGTAATAAAATCAAACTTCTTTTAAATATGTGACCCTATTCATATCTATTGGAATACACACAAGTCAAAAACTGAAATGCAATGGAATACTTAGCCATGTGCCAAGATACACTGGTGAATTCCAAGCCAACTCCAAAAGGTTCCATAGCACTCTGGAAACATCTTCATTATGCTCTCTAATTGACTTAAACAGACTACATATCAACTGTTTAACACATTTTAACCCACAAATTAACACCCTTTGATCATTCAGATTAACCTTTCTTTTGTGAGTCAATTACATGACAAAAATAAAATAAACTTTTAAAAAATATATTGTTTTAAAAACTAGAAGGGAAAATATTTTTTTTCTTTAATAGTATATAAATGTCTATCACTACATGGATGAAAGAGACCATCACAATGTTTCCAATTTCGAGGAAACTAGAAAGCTCACAGAAAAACCATAGTGGTCATAAGAACAAAAAAGAAGGGGTAAAGAACTGAATAGGGGAAATAATAAGTTGGCATTTATCAATAATAAGTTGGTAGTGCTAAAGAGAAACAGAAAATAGATTGTATTCAGTATCTTTAATAGGTTCATGGAAAGATGAAAACGTCTGATGTGAAGAAGTTAGGAAGACCAGGACACATCTCTCAGATTGGATAAAGACCTGGGGCAGAAACAAGCTTGAAAGAACACTGACACAACTGAAGCTAAACAAACAAGAAGAGCACAGCAACCGGTGTGACAGCGAAACCTATTTACCTCTTCAACTCTCTTGCCTAGTGCACTGTCTACTCAGACTCAATCAATGTTCACTGATGATTACTGCTGAGAAGACAAGAGAGAGAGAAAAATGAAGACAACCAGCAAGGGAGGAAAAGGGCAAAAATGAAAAACCATTTCTAAAAGATGAGGCAGGATTGTTCATTAGAGCTGACTCTCAATACTGTCCACAGCTTTATGATAACCTGCCAAAAACAAGAAAAAAAAGTTCCTCTAATTCTAGCCGTTCATCTCTCCCCTCAGTGAAAGCTTGGTTTAAACTTAATACTTCCATACATCTTTCTGGGTAAGCCTACATTTTGACTGAAGTATTTCAATCATTCAAGCAATCTACTTTATTCCACTCCTGTAAATTATTCACTGACACAGTCCTGTTTTTCTTTGGCAGAGTTCTTCCCACAGCCATCTCAGTGGCTTGTTTGCCTGCCCCGATAAACACAAAGTTTTTGAGGGGGCTACAGCCAGCTCTGTCTTGTGTCTCTTGTAACACAGTATGGGACACATAGTAAAACACTCAGTAAATATTTGGTGTTTGAATGAATAGTGATGAAAGCTTTATATATACCGTGTGTGTGTGCTTTAGCTCATCACTAGCTAATTTGTGGTGGTTTTTCTATCTTCTCAGTAAATTATCAATTGCTCTAGGGGCAATAACTTAATTTTAGCACATAATCATAATATTCTATGGTATTTAAATACAGCTTAGGTCACTAATATGAAAATTCTGAAAATTCAGAGGTAAATAAAATCAAAGAAATTAAAGAAGAGTTGGCGAAGAAACCAGTAAAAGAGCCAAGTAAATATAATCCTAGGATAAGAAAAAATAAGCAGAAGTATACTATAGATATTGCAAATATTATCCACCATTAAGCAGCACAATTTACTAATATCTCAAATTAAGCATTAGTTAATATCTGGTAGTCATTTATTAGTTTATGGACAGGCAAGTACTACAACGACAAATTGAATAAGAATGTGATTTTCTTTACTAACACTACAATCAAGGGTCTTTTGATTTTTTTTTTTTACAACGAAGGGTCTTAAAACTCTGCTATATCTATATGTATCTACATATTTACATATCTATAGCTATAGCTATCTTTATATACAGTATTTGATCAACAAACTTGAAATAAAACATTTAATGTTTGTACACCTTGCTTATGTTTCTGGTGGTGACACAGAAAGGAAGGAGTTTTTGTCCATGCTTTTCATTTATCCTGAAAGCTGTAGTTCAACAAACATTTGGATTTTGCATGATTTTTCCAGTTCAATAGTTGATGGCTTTTGTTTGCTCTGTTTGGAAATTCCTAAAATACTGTTATGAATATCAAAACAAATATTTCACTATTCATAACAATACCTAATTGCCCGACCTGTGGTGGCACAGTGAATAAAGCATCAACTTGGAATGCTGACATTGCTGGTTTGAAACCCTGGGCTTGCCCGGTTAAGGCATATATGAGAGTTGATGCTTCCTGTTCCTCCCTCCCTTCTTTCTTCCTCTCTAAAATAAATAAATAAATAAATAAATAAATAAATAAATAAATAAATAAAGCTAATCTTTACTGAGTACTTACTTCTTTCAGAAACTATTATCTCATTTAAACCTCAGAACAAATGTAGGAGGAACACATTATTCCTATTTTACAGAGGAAGGAACAAAGGCATGAAGATATATTAATTTAAACTGTTCACATAACCAGTAAGCGGCAGAGTCTGGATTTAAACCTCTGTGGTCTGATTCCAGGGTTTATGCTCGTAACCACTATGCTAACATAGTTTATATTTCTGTAACATTAGCTTAGCATAAAATAGATAAATTACTTTCTTAAAATAAGACAGTAAGACACAAACCTATTATAGACACCCATCACTAGAACTCTAGAGTATGTGGCACAATAGCTGCTGCTTAGCGTCTCTGAGAGGTGTTCCGACCCTCCGAGATCTTACAATCCGATTGGAGGATCAGAACGTACATTGAAAGTGTATAACAATACCTTGTGGGACAGAATGAGTGCCAGTGAGTAGTAGACACAGGACTTATTACAAAAATTGAAAGAAAGAAAGTAATTTCCAAGGACTGGGCCATCAAAAGAGGCTTGATAAGAGAGATAGGTCTTAAAGAAGGAATAAAACTCATAGGAGGAAGAAAGGAGCTAGGGTGTTATAAGCAAGGGAGTTATCTGAACAAAATTATGAATGAAGTACCATCCAATTATTTACATATTTCATATATGTAAATAACAGGTGATAAGGCTGAAAAACTAAGGATCAAACAGGGGAGGTAAGTGAATGCCAAGTTAAGGAGTTGGGACTTGATCCTCTTGACCACCTGACCTATTCAGTACAGTAGTCACTAGTTAGATGTGGCTATTGAGCACCTAAATGTAGCTAGTCCAAATTGAGATGCACTGTACAGTTAAAATATACCGTTTCGAAGACTTAGTATGAAAAAAAGAATGTACCATATCTCAATAATTTATATCGATTACATTTTGAAATGATTATACTCTAAATATACTGGGTTAAATTAAATATATTATTAGAATTCAATTCACCAGTTTTTTTTTCCTTTCTAACATGGCTATATGACCACATATATGTGGTATGCATTTGGGACTTACATTATACAGTTGTGGGCAAAAGTAGGTTTACAGTTATGGGTATGCAAAACACAGTTTATTTTTGTATTATTATGTATTTACTAATTATTTAACTATTCATTATTAGTATTAACCTACTTTTGTCCATCCCTGTGTTTCTATTGGATGGTACTGCTCTAGAAAGTGAAATCAATAAAGGCAACTGAATGAGCAGGGATTCATGCAAAAAATGTTTTAAGAAGTTCATTCTGGTGTAAATAAATGCAAATTCAGATAATAAGACAACTGACCTGGCTTTTCAATAAGCCAATAGTAGAAAAAGAATAGAAAAACATACAAACAAGGGAGTAAAGTAAGGCAGCTACAGCTTAAAAGACATTTAAGAGACAGAACAATCCAATGCAATGTGTAGATTTTGTTTGGATCCTGATTCAAGCAAATCAACCATAAAAAAAGACAATTTTTAGACAACCAGGGAAATGTAAATAAGGACTAGATACTAGATGTCAACAATAAATTATTGACCATTTTGGCGGAAAAAGGACATTATGTAGATGAAAGACAATGTTGCAAACTCAAGTATGCTTAGAGATGCAAAGTCAAGTATGTCAGGATGAAACGACAGAACACTTATGATTTGCTTGGGAATGGGTGGAATAAAAGTATTTTACTATCCAAACCAAAATAAATAAGTGTATAAAAAACTGAACTGAAGAAATTGAGGTACTGTGATTAGACTTTTCAAAATTTGGTTTAAAAAAGAAATAAAAAAGATGATGTAATACGTAATGGAACCATACATCAAGATCAAGTGCTTCTTTGTAAAAACTGGAAGCGCTGAGCATAACTATCCACACAAGGAAGAACTAAGCAGTGGAAGGGAGGGCTAGAAAAGTTCAGGGGGTGTCATTCTGACAGCGCTGTAAAGGAGAGTATTTAGAAAAACACTAAATTCTGTCGTTTCAGGTATCTCCTTAGGGCCACACAGATGTCATGTTGCAACCAGGCTTAAACCAGATTCTTTGACTTGAGTATAACGCTTTTTTGTGTGTCTATTTGTAAACATGACAAAATCCTTTGGAAAACCTAATCTATACCTATAACTTGATATTTTTGATTTTCCTGTGTTATTCAATTATTCTTTATAGTTCATACCATTATTAAATAATTGGCCATATTAAAATATTTTATTGAATGTGCTTGTTTATCTTGACTGCTCCTCAAACTAAGATTTGGTAGAAGATAACGAAGGAAAGCAAATCTAAGCAATAACAACAAAATAACCTTAACATCTCCAAGTGAAATTAAATCATGTGGCCAAGAAATAAGATTTGATTTTCCCTTTCGGGTACAATGCAAGGAAGAGAAGTCAATGGTCAATGTAAGGTAAGCAGCACTGAGAAGAGATTATAAAAGGTAAAAACAGAACGAAAAAAAAAAGGGAGAGGGAAGAAGGAAAAAAAAAAAAAACCCAAAAGCTAACTGTGCCCATTTGGAGTGCACAGCAACTACCTCAAAGTGCAACAGCTTATTCTGCTTTTTCTGTAAGCTTCAAAGATAGTATGGCTGCTCTGGGAATATGCAGACTTGAGGAGCGACCCGTTCTGCTGCTACCATAATCAGCTATTCGGACTTGATCCTTGGTTTGTTTCCTCAACTACTCAACTACAAGGTGAGAAAATAAGAGCTGCCTTACTTGCCTTCCTGGGTTGAAGTGTGGTGAAGCGAGATACTATATGGGAAAAGATTTGGAAAAAGTTTTATCTTTTAAGCCAGTTGATAAAAATCTATAAGAAACAATTTAGTTGAACATCTTTTCCAAAAAACAACAACAAAAAAGCAAAACAACCCTTTACTCGGCAAGGGTGTTAGGTCTCTAATTTTCGAATGAGAACATTCTAGGGAAGTACTGTATAGGAACAAGGGAAGAATCGGTTCTCACCCTTCTCACCCTCCCCAGCCCACAGTACATTCACCAACCACAAAAGGGGGGCGGCGCTGGGTAGGGCAAGGGGGCGAAGCTTTGGGGAGGCGGAGGCAGCCCGGCGGGTGAGGGGTGCACGCAGAGGCAAAAGAGAGACTCAGCAGGGACAAAAGAGACTTTAGAACCAGGATAAGGACGCCTTTTTCCACAGCTCATGCACTTTCCGCTGTAAGTAAACTCCCTGGAAGAGGCGACTGGTTACCATAGCGACCGCGTCCTCGTGGGCGGAGCAGCGCTTCCGACCGGTGTCTCGGCCACTACGCCTCGGCTAGAAACGCGATCACATCTGAGCAATAACTTCCGGCGGAAGAAGAAGCCGGTTCCCAGTTTTGCCCGACCACTTGCAGCAGTTTGTCCCAATGGTTCTATGAAGTTTGGTAAGTTTGATTTCGAAGGAAGCCAGGGGAGGTTACTTGTCTATGCCTGAGCGATACAGCCTCCTGTGAATCCAGTGGGTTCCCAAGGCCCAGTCTTGAGGGGACCCCGGCTGTGTCGTTAAGTTCCCCACTGTGGGCAGATGTTGCCCGGTTGCAGGGGCTCTTGGTGGGGTCTCTTCTGTCCCTTGTGACTCCAGACCGTGTCCTCCAGTGGACAGTTTCGGGAACTCTAGGTGAGGTCTGAGTGCCTCTCCAAGAAGAGGTACCCGGGCTCGCTACCTCCAGTGGGACTGGCTATGTCTCGTATTATTTCAAGGTAATTTGGAAGAAAAGAAGTGAACTGCAAAGCTTGAAAGGCAATGCTTCTAAGTTAATTTTAATTCTTTGGTCTATTGCTTGCTTTTGTAACCATGTATTAAGCTCTTTAGTGTATTTAGTGAGTGCTTACTGTGTGCCGCGTTTACCATTAGACCAACAGAAATACCTTCTTTAGAGAGTCATCCATCACTCGGGTTCATTATCGCATTATATATATATTTTAAATGCTGTTGTGTATTCATTCATTTAAGACTTACACGTATAACATGAAACATCTAACAGGTTTTTCATACTTGTCTATACTATTATATGTAAAATTCTTGGGGCGTTTTGAACAAAAGTATATGTTTCAACAGATTTGCATTATACTTGTGATTTACTCAACTAAAGATCTAAATATTGAAGAACTTAGAAAAGTGGCACTTGCTTATTTCTTAGATACATGCAAACTGTAATGAATTTAATGAATTTTCATCAATATTTTTTTTTTCAGCTGGTCTGAGAAGGCCCACTTCTTGTTCAATGGACGATGGCATTTGAGCAGATACCAAAAAAGGATTGGTACAGCATTCTGGGTGCAAACCCATCTGCAAGTATGTCAGACCTAAAAGAAAAGTATCAAAAACTCATATTAATGGTAAGTCTGTTCTTTCAGATTTTAAATCATACAGGGAAAAAAATCAGTTTTTTTTATGTGACCAGAAATTTGTTTCCATAAAATGAATATATGATATTCAAGCAGGAATCACCATATTAAGTTGGTTAATTCAAAATTTCAATCATATAAAAAACAAAAGTTGATTTGAGGTGAAAGAGCAGGTGTTTTGGAGCAGGAGATCTGAGTCATGCTGATTTAGCTAGAATCCTTATTCATCACTAACTGTGGGAACTTGAACAAGTTACTTTGCCCTGTATGTGCCTCTGGAACATGTAATGAAGTAATCCATGGAAAATGCTGCAAAGTGTGTCATGTAATAAGCAGCATTAGCATTCAGCAGTCACTAGCTGCATTTGGCTATTGAGCACTTAAAATGTAACTTAGTCTAAATTCAGCCATGCTATGAATATAAAACACAAATTGAATTTCAAAGGCTTAGTACAAAAAACCCACAAAATAATATTTAAAAAAATTTTAGTTGACTACATATTGAAGTTATAATATTTTGAATATATTGGCTCTTTGACATATCCTATACATAATCTATGTGTAAATATATTTGCATATATAAGGAAATATATTATCAAAATTAATTTTATCTTTTTACATTTTTAACATTGCATATGTGGTTTGCATTTATAGTTTCCATTATATTTCTATTGTTTAGTGCCGATTTCTGCTATTTCTACACTGTTTTTCACCTGACTCCATTCTTTTGTGAAATGAGTTGTGGTATTTATAAACATACAGTATCTTTCTGAACTGTTATATTAATTTTTCTCTGCCTAATTGTAATTGTGAGCCAATGTGAGTAACTCTGTAATGGTCTCGGTTTAACTCGGTTTTTAAAAAGATAGAGAACCATTACTTACATTACATCAGTTGTTTCTCTGGCTCTTATCAGATAGACCTATAGGATTTTGCTATAACTATTACTGCTTATGGTGAGAAACAGTAGGTAATAAATTAAACTAAATACATTGTGTGTTGTTGTTTTTTTTGTCTCAGAATTTTTTAAGATATCTGAGAGTAAAATGAAGTATACTTTATTAAAAAATTTTTTAACATCAAACCATCCTTGTACCTCAGTTAATTGGGAGCTGAGGCTGCAGTAGTCTGGGTCTAGGTGAGTGTTTTTCAACTGCCAGTCCACAGACCAGTGCTGGTCCTTCAGAAATCCCGTGACAGTTTGTGAAAGACTTAACCACCGTGATGTTGTATGAAGATTATAGACCCAGTAACCTTAGTCGAATTTGCTTATGGTCAGGGTGATTTCTGCCTTAGCAGTCCCTGAAATAATTCAATCATTTTCACCAGTCCCCAAGCATAAAAAGGTTGAAAACCAGTGGTATAGATTACAGTCAGGGCATTGTAGACCATACTGGTCTTTATTTGGCAATGAGAAGCCATTTGCACTTAATAGGATAGCATCTATTAAAACACTAAAGTGGATGAACCATTTTGAATACCTGATAGCAGTGTATCAAAGAATTCCATTTTTTCTACATCTCACCAACCTTTGATGCTATTAATCTCTTGAATTTTAATTATTGGAGGTTTCTTAATTTTGCCACCATTGACATTTTGTGCAGGATAGTTCTTTGTTATGTTGGACTGTTTTGTGTTTTATAGGGGTTAGCAACATTCTAAATGCCAATAACAACTAAAAATGTCTCCTGGGGGGGTCAAATTTGCCATTCTTCCCATTCATTGAGAAACACTGCAAATCCATGTTTGTAGTGATATCTTTTTTTTTTGTTTTGTTTTGTTTTTTTTTTTCATTTTTTCTGAAGCTGGAAACAGGGAGAGACAGTCAGACAGACTCCCGCATGCACCCGACCGGGATCCACTCGGCACGCCCACCAGGGGCGGTGCTCTGCCCCCCAGGGGGCGATGCTCTGCCCATCCTGGGCGTCGCCATATTGCGACCAGAGCCACTCTAGCGCCTGAGGCAGAGGCCACAGAGCCATGCCCAGCGCCCGGGCCATCTTTGCTCCAATGGAGCCTCGGCTGCGGGAGGGGAAGAGAGAGACAGAGAGGAAAGCGCGGCAGAGGGGTGGAGAAGCAAATGGGCGCTTCTCCTATGTGCCCTGGCCGGGAATCGAACCCGGGTCCTCCGCACGCTAGGCCGACGCTCTACCACTGAGCCAACCGGCCAGGGCTGTAGTGATATCTTGTGGTTGTCTTTTGTATTTCTCTGATGACTACTGATTATAAGCACTTTTTAATGTGATTCTTAGCCATTTGTATAATTTTCTTTTGAGGAGTGTCTTTTTAAAATTTTTAGTATATTTTGTTTTTTTATTGTGTATCTTTTCTCTTAGTCTGTGCCTTACCAGCTCAGCTTCTTAATGATATATTATAAAGAGCAGAAGTTTTTTGTTTTGATGAACAAAAAACTTTTTTGTTTGTCATGAAAATATTCTTTTATGTTTTCTTCTGGAAACTATAGAGCAGGGGTCCCCAAACTATGGCTGGGCCGCATGCGGCCCCTTGAGGCCATTTATCCGGCCCTCCTGCCGCACTTCCGGAAGGGGCACCTCTTTCATTGGTGGTCAGTGAGAGGAGCACATTGACCATCTCATTAGCCAAAAGCAGACCTATAGTTCCCATTGAAATACTGGTCAGTTGGTTGATTTAAATTTACTTGTTCTTTATTTTAATTATTGTATTTGTTCCCGTTTTGTTTTCTTACTTTAAAATAAGATATGTGCAGTGTGCATAGGGATTTGTTCATAGTTTTTTTTATAGTCTGGCCCTCCAATAGTCTGAGGGACAGTGAACTGGCCCCCTGTGTAAAAAGTTTGGAGACCCCTGCTATAGAGTGAACTTATACCTTTAGACTTATGGTTTTTGTGTATGGTGTGAAATCGAAGGTAGTGTTTTTGTTTTTTCTCTCATAGGTACGTCCAGTTATTTATCATTTATTGAAAAGATTTTACCCTCTTTATTGGATTGTCTTAACAATGTGGATCTATTTCTGGACTCAATTTTAGTTGATTTGTCTATCTGTACTGTTACTAATACCTCTGTCTTGGTTACTATAGGTTTATAGTAAGTTTCCAAGTCACATAAAGTTAGCTTCTCTAATTTTATCCTTTTCAAGTTTATTTTGGTTATTTTAGTTTCTTTGCATGCCCATAGAAATTTAGAAGCAGCAGTTAATTTCTGTTTTTAGAAATCTGGCTTGAATTTTCATTGTAGTTGTATTGAATACATATTGATTTTGGCAGAATGGACATCTTAACAATATTGAGTCTTCTAATCCATAAATATATTTCTCCATTACTTAAGTCATCTTTAAGTTCTCTCAAATATTTTAGAACTTTTAGTGTAGTATCACACATTTTTGGATTTATTTCTAGTTTTTTGATATTTTTGGTTCCATTGTAAATGATATTTTTTAAAATTTTTATTTTCTAGTTGTTAATTGATAGCCTGTAGAACTATTTTTATATACTGATCTTGTCTAGCACAGTCTTGGTAAATTTGGTTTTTATTCTTCTCATAGCTGTTCTTGTAGATTCCTTAGAATTTTCTACCAATTCAATTATGCCATTTGCAAATAGAGACCTTTAATTCTAATAAACAAATCTTTTATTTTTTTCTTTAATACACTTTATGTACTTCTGTTCCAATGTTCAGTTGAAGTGGTGAGGGCAACTACTCTTGCCTTGTTCTTGGTTTTAGGAAGGAAATTTTTTCAATATTTTACCATTAGACATAATGATAGCTATATGTTCTTAAGATTCCCCTTACCAAGCTGAGGAAATTCTTCCTATTATAAATCTGCTAGGAGTATAATCATGAATGGATATTGAACTTTATTAGATTTCTTTTACATTTATTGATGTTTGCATGTATTAATTTCCTCCTTTAATCTGTGAATTCTATGATTTTTCTTTGTGTTAAATCTATTTTACATTGCTACAATAAACAAACCACACTTATTCATGTTGTATTGTGCTTTTTATATATTGCAGGCTTGTGATTGCTGTTATTTTGTTAAGGATTTTTATGTCTAGATTCATGATGTATATTGGTGCAATTTTCTTTTTTTGAATGCCCATGTCTAAATTTAGATCACAGTTATGCCAGTCCCATAAAATAACTAGGGAGTGATTTTATTATCTTTATTTTCTGAAAGAGTTATATGAGATTGCCTTTTTTTTTTTTCTTGATATTTTTATTTATTTTAGAGAGAAGAAAGAGAGAGGGAGAGGGAGAGAGAGAGAGAGAGAGAGAGAGAGAGAGAGAGAGAGAGGGAGAGGCCGGGGGAGGAGCAGGAAGCATGAACTCCCATATGTGCCTTGACCAGGCAAGCCCAGGGTTTCGAACTGGCAACCTCAGTGTTCCAGGTCGACGCTTTATCCACTGCGCCACCACAGGTCAGGCCTGCCTTTTTTTTTTTTTTTTTTTTTTAATGTTTAATAGAATTTACTAGGGAAGACATCTGGATCTGATGTTTCTTTTCTAGGAAATTTTTATTTATGAATGTAAATTATAAATGTAATTATTTTTAGAGGCCATATGGATATTCAAATTTTCTATTTCCTGTTGCAGTTTTCTATCCATTTATTTATGAAGTGAAATAGATCATTATAATATTAACATTATCATATTATTATTCTTTAATTGCTATAAAGGTATGTAGTTATGTTTTGTTTTCCCTTTCATTCTTTACATTGGCTATTTATGTATTTATTTATTATTCCCTGATGAGTCTTAACAAATGTTTATGCCTTTTATTAATCTTAGCCAAAAAACAACTTTGTTGGTTTTTTGTATTGTTTATCTAATTTGCTTTACTTCTGCTTTTAATTTTATTATATCCTTTTTTCTCTTTACTTGCTTCCCTCCCAGCTTATTAATATAGAAACATGCATTAGTGATTGTATACCTGTCTTTTTTTACATAGCCATTTAAAGCTGTAAATATCTTTTATTTATTTATTTATTTTAATTTAAGTGAGAGGAGGGGAGATAGACTCCCGCATGTCCCCAACTGAGATACACCCAGCAACCCTCTTCTGTGGCCGATGCTCTGCCCATCTTGGTCCATGCTCACAGCTGGGCTATATTTAGAGCCTGAGGTGGAGAATCCATGGAGCCATCCCATTGCCCAGGCCAGTGCCCTAGAAGCAGTCAAGCCATGGCTGCAGGAAAGGAAGAGAGAGAAGGAGGAAGAGAGAGGAGGAGGAGGCGGAAGGGTGGAGAAGCAGATGGTCACTTCTCCTGTGTGCCCTGACTGGGAATCGAACTTGGGACATCCACAGGTCAGTTGGAGGCTTTGTCACTGAGCCAGCTGGCCAGGGCCTAAAGCTATACATTTCTAAGCCACAAGCACTGCTTCAGCTGTAACCGACAAATTTTGATATATGCTTTCATTATTATCTAGTTCAAAATATTTAAAAATTTCTTCCGTAATAGTTTTCTTTGTCCTGTGGGTTATTAGAAAGTAAATTATTTAATTTCTGAATGTTAGAAAATATTCAGATCTTACTATTACTGATTTAAAATTTATTTTTGTTGTAGTTAGGTAATGTACTGGTATGGTTTCATTACTTTGGAATTTGTTTAAACTTTTTTTATGGCCCAGCATATAGTCTATCTTGGCGAATGTTCACAAATGCTTGAAAAATGTGTGCTCTGCTACTATTGAATAGAGTGTTCTGTAAATATCTTTTAGTTTATGTTGATATGTTATTCAAATATTCTATATTCTTATTGATTTTATTTTTTATCAGTTGATTGTGGATTTTTCTATTTTTTTCTTTAATTTTTTGCTTTTTGTGTTTGTTATATTTTTATTAGGTGCATATATATTTAAGATTGTTGTCTTCCTTTGATCACTATAAAATTTCCCTCTCTGTTTCTCATAGTACTCTTCTTTATTTTTAATTTTTTTTAATTTATTCATTTTAGAGAGGAGAGGGAGAGACAGAGAGAGAGAGAGGAGAGACAAGAGAGAGAGAAGTGGGGGAGGAGCTGGAAGCATCAACTCCCATATGTGCCTTGACCAGGCAAGCCCAGGGTTTCGAACCGGCGACCTCAGCATTTCCAGGTCGATGCTTCATCCACTGCGCCACCACAGATCAGGCCATAGTACTCTTCTTGAAGTCTACTTTGATATTAATTTAGCCACACCAGCTTTCATACACTGTGTTTGTAGAATTTATCTGTTACCATCCTTTCAATCTGTCTCTTTTATTGTAAAGTATGTTTTTTGTGTATGGCCTCACTTGAGGTGCTAAAATAGCTCGGTTGCTAAGCAATGAAGCAATGGCCCCAGATGGGCAGAGCATCATCCCACAGGGGGCTTGCCAGGTGGATCCTGGTTGGGGCGCATGCGGGAGACTGTCTCTCTGCCTCCATACTTCTTACTTAAGAAAAAAAAAGAATTAAGTATTCTATTTTCTCTGTCAATTTTTTAGTTATATTGTGAACCATTTTCACTTGATATTCTACTGTGCTTATCATAATTATTTGGACTGTGATAAAAGGTTATTTTCTGTTTTTCCTTTTAGAAGATAGAAAAACTTCAGCATGTTTAAATTTTGTGCGAAGTAGCCAAGAGAAGGCTTGGGACTGAAGTTCTTGGGGAGCAAGAACAGCTGACAGAAGGCAGAGGGGATCTGAAGCGTAGGTAGAAGGGAAAGAAAGAGGAAGGACCTGTTTCTCTGTCAGGGGAGAGAAGGAGAAAGGATGGATGCAAGAGCTGATCCTTTTGTCAGTTTGGTGGCAGGAAGTTGATGTGCTCTCATTTGATGGCTTTTTTTTTTTTCTCTGTGAAAAAGAAGACAGAGTTATCTGTTGAGAGAAGGTGAGGGAGGGATTGGAACAACAAATCATAGGAGAGAATTTCAACAACTGTTATTCTGCAAAGGCTCCCCAATGATAGCTGGCTATGTAGCAGCAAGAAGTCTGGGCCAGCAACTAAGTGTGCAGAAGGAAACCAGAGCTGCCAGGAGCCACCATAGCAATCAGCCTAACATCTTTGCCTCTTTTTGCCTGGGTAGCAATGTCTTTGGTTCCTGTGTTACAGCTTAGCACAATAATTTATATGCATAATTATGGCTGTGGGTTAAATTACATTCAGCCTGTTCTGTTAAGAAGGTAAGGAAGCATGCAGTAGTAAGTATATAATTAGTAGTCATGTTTTTTACACTTTATAGTTCTTTACAGTTTACAAATGGTTTCACATCTTATCTAGGTTCATCCTCTCAGCAGTTCTGTATGACAGGTAATATTATCCTCATGTTTGCGGTTGAGAAAACCAAGGCTTAGTTACAGTTTTGTAGTTTGTCTAAAACACAATTAGTAAGGGGTAAAGTGTAAGTTTGATCATACATCCTGTTCTTCTAGACTCTCTCCCATTATATCAGACTTCTCATAATCGCCATCCTAAAGGGTATATAGTTGTTTAAAGCAAGCATAATTTTCAGTTTTGTAGATTTCCATGGAACTCCACATTCAAGAACAATTAATAAAGTATTACAGAAGGTCAGGCATAATTACTACTCTCTTGTTGTAATTTTGAAGGAATCTGGGTTATACATGGCTTATGGAATGAAACTTTCTTTATTTTTTATATAAGCTGAGAGTTTCTAATAGAGTTCTGAAGCAGAAAATTATAAGGGAAAACCCGTACTGTTTTGGTTTTTTTTAGATTTTTTTTAAAAATCAGACTTTTTTTCAGACAGTTGGAGAATAAAATTATATTTGACAAATACCATTCGAGTTGAGTGTAATGGCTTATAAGTTACATATGACAATTAAAACCTCTTCTAAAGTTTTTTGCACTTAACAGTAATAAATATTTTCACATTAAAAAAAAGACAAATACCATTCTGTATCTAATTTTTAAACACATTTATTTTGTGTACTGTTCCAAGAAGACTTTGAATTTAACAGTCCTACATAATTAGTTGTTGGAATAAAATATTGCTAACTCATAGGCTGCTAAGTTTACAATACATTTTGATTTAGTAAATATTGTTTCCTCATTTCAGTTTTTGTAAATGTAGTGCTTCTTCAAGGTCCTGATTCTGAAAAAAAATTTATTGACTATTTTAGAATGCTTTAAAGACACATATTAAGTGTAAAATGCAGAAATAGCCTAGAAGACATATTTCACATATCTCTGTCAGTTGCCTAATAATTTACCACATAAAAATAAAGATAATTGATGCAGCATTTCCTAGCAGCCCTTTATTAATAGGGACTTGATTAAAATGTATCGCTCTTTTTCCTTATGAATCAATTAAAAAATCTTTTTTAGTTTTCTTAAATAAGTTGAATAATAATCCATTGCTTTGAAATGGTCTAAGATCAAGAATGATTAGTTATATCAGGGGTTGGGAACCTATGGCTCATGAGCCAGATGTGGCTCTTTTGATGGCTGCATCTGGCTTGCAGACAAATCTTTAATAAAAAAATAATAACGTTAAAAATATAAAACATTCACATATATTACAATCCATTCATTTCCTACCACTCATGTTCATGGTTGCGGATGGCTGGAGCCAATCACAGCTGTCCTTCAGGACAACACCCAATTTTTATTGAATAATGCCTAATGTACACGGGTTGTTGTATGGCTCTCATGGAATTACATTTTAAAATATGTGGCGTTCATGGCTCTCTCAGCCAAAAAGATTCCCTACCCGAGTTATATTATTCCCATATTTTTTTACAGTTATGCATATAAAAAATTGCTATTTACTGAGGATAAAACTTCCCCACAAATTGAAAAAAAACTTTGTCAAATTGAAAATTGGGGGTGTTTTCCCATTGATGCTGATAATGTAGTAGGGTACCTTTCAACTCGAAAATAATTATTGTGTTGGAAAATTATATAATTATGCTCCATATCTTACAGAAAATCCATGTAATTTGAGGCATGAGTATGCAGAAAGCTCTAATTCTTAATGTTGGAAGAGTATAAAATGCCACTTAATACTTAAGTGAGCATTCAAAGGTTCTGTTTTGAGTAGATGTGGTTATATATGTAGATTAGGATTAAGTTTGTTAAGTAAAACATTTTAGCATCTTGAAAAAGAAAGCAGAAAGGATGCCTGTGCTGCAGTTGGAGGAAAATTACCACATGGGGAAAGAGGAGAGCTAAGAACAATTCTTTACACCGGTCTTTTGACTATATTACAAAGCACACTAGTCATGATTATAGGAAAGAAATACAGGCATTGAGAATTTTTTGAAAAAAATCTGGGAGTGTTATAAGTAAAAATCAGAAGGGTAGATCTTGTTTTGCAATAAACAGTATAATTTTTGTTGGTATGATAAACTGTTTAGTTCCCTAGGTGCCATATAGGATGCAAGATATTTAACAATTACTTACGTGCTTCATGGAGACTCTATTGTAAACTATTATTTTCCCTAAGAAAAGTGGTAGGAATAAGACATTTCAAGTGAACACTGAAGTGATAATTTAAGCTGATACATAACACTGTGTATCAGGCACTCTTATAATCACTTTATTGTGTATTTATTCATTTAACGCTGTGAGGTGAGATATTATTATCCCTAACATATAGATGATGAAACTGAGGCACAGAAATTAAGTAATACACTGGTCAGTGGAAGAAATTAGATAGATTCTACATATAT
This sequence comes from Saccopteryx leptura, assembly GCF_036850995.1. NCBI lineage: Eukaryota > Metazoa > Chordata > Mammalia > Chiroptera > Emballonuridae > Saccopteryx > Saccopteryx leptura. The sequence goes on along the minus strand of NC_089503.1, from coordinate 30,644,190 downwards.
TTTGAAAACTGGGTAAATAAGGAAGAGAAATTACCTTTTCATTGTTTTATTTTTTTCCCTGCTGCATATAGGCAGCAGTCATAGATTTTTATCTTTAGAGGAAACATAGTATTTATGTTACAGGTCCAGAATAGTGAAGGGTTAATAATGTGGGTTCTGGAGGCAGTTTCCTGGGTTTGATTTCTGCCTCTGCCATGTATTAGTTCTGTGACTCTGAGCCAGCTCTGTAACTTCAGGCCTTTTTTCTTATTGGCAAAATAGATGTGAATCATCATATAAAGGATTTATTGACTACCTCCTATGTGCCAGTCCTGTTTTAGACATGTAGTAATGAAATATGTCTCATAAGTTGTTTTAAGTATTTAAATGAGTTATGCTCCTAAAACCTTTAAAACAATTCAAAAAATAATATTAGATGGTACACAGGTGAACAATTTTTGTGTGAATATCTGTATGTTTGCTATGAAGTATTTAATATATATATATCACAACAGATATTTGGTTTCAGAATGAGGCTAAGTAATAAAATTAAGTATTTAACATCTAGTTTTCAAAAAAATGAAATTAAGAGTATTGATACTATGGGAATATACCATATTTCCCCATGTATAAGACAAACCCTTTATTGAAAAATTTGAGGTCTAAAAACTGGGTGCACTATCTTATACAGTGGTTGTAGATTTTTGTTTAAGAAGTGTGGCATTTAAAATGCCATAGATGGGCCCTGGCCGGTTGGCTCAGCGGTTGAGTGTCGGCCTAGCGTGCAGAGGACCCGGGTTCGATTCCCGGCCAGGGCACACAGGAGAAGCACCCATTTGCTTCTCCACCCCTCTGCCGCGCTTTCCTCTCTTTCCTCTCTCTCTCTCTTCCCCTCCCGCAGCCAAGGCTCCATTGGAGCAAAGATGGCCCGGGCGCTGGGGATGGCTCCTTGGCCTCTGCCCCAGGCGCTAGAGTGGCTCTGGTCGCAACATGGCGACGCCCAGGATGGGCAGAGCATCGCCCCCTGGCGGTCAGAGCGTCGCCCCATGGTGGGCGTGCCGGGTGGATCCCGGTTGGGTGCATGCGGGAGTCTGTCTGACTGTCTCTCCCCGTTTCCAGCTTCAGAAAAATGAAAAAATAAATAAATAAAATGCCATAGATGGGTCTGAGGACGAGACAATATATGAAGACGGTAATTCGTCATCAGCCACAGGTGAGGACAAGCTAATGGATGGGAGTTTTGACAGTGATGAGGAGTTGTATGAATTTTAGGATGAATAAAACTTGAGGTCAATAACTTTATGTAATACATTTTCTTTCAAATTTTGGGCCCCCAAATTAAGGTGCATCTTATACTTGGGAGCATCTTATACATGGCAAAATATGGTAGTATAAATCTTGAAGATGGTGTGAAGATAATTGAAGTTTGGGAATCTTTATTCTACAGACTCAGGGGTCACATTCTGGCAGAGCAATGCTTAACATTTTTTTCTTTAACTCTGAAAAATATTAAGAAAAATGAGACATACCTGCTCTGAGGAAGCGTCTATTTTTATGCTTTGAGATTAGCACAGTTTTAAACTTTCCTCCATTTGTAGATAGTAGCAAGGCTTCTGTCGTTGGTCAAATAATAATACACTTCTTACATAGTCTGGCAGTAGTATTGAGCACTGCACTGTTTTGTCATGAGTAGATATAATTGTGTTCTGTTTTGTTATTCCTTTACTGCAGACTGTTGAGTGTTGTAGGCTTTATGTTCCTATGTTGAGTATCTCTACACATGTCCTGTTAATGAGGACTCGAATTATTGCTTTAGTATTGGGAGAAGAATGGAAGAGGGAGGTAACAACAATACAGAGCTAGATTCAATGATGGATTTCATATGTCAGGAAGTGGGGAGTTGAAAATGAATTTTGATTTTGAGCTTAAGGTAAAGGAGGCAGGTTATGTTCTTACCTAAGAAGAGGAACAGAGGAGGAGGAGATTTTCTGGGGAATGATGTTTGGTTCATTAAAGAGCAGGTTGAATGTGATGTGTCTGTGGAAGAGCCATGTGAAGACTTCCAGTTGGCAGATGGGAGTGCAGCTAGAACTTGAGAGAGGTTGGG